>NC_069392.1:46259740-46422240 GCF_027475565.1 Acinonyx jubatus
CTCTCCCCTGCTTGTGCTTGCTCTCTCTCTCTCTCTCTCTCTCTCAAATTAAAAAAATAATAATAATAGTAATAACTTTTTTTAGTCAAGCTTATATCCACTACATGGCCAGACTTTTTAGTTAGGCAAAACATCACCCGTAATAAAAATTAAAATCAGTTTAGAGGCCCCAATTGCAAGAACACTTCTAAAACAAGGATGCACCATCATGATTTTAAGCTTTCTACCAGCACCAATGAAGAGCCGGCAATCACCTCGCGTCTAGACCCAGATGACACTTTCATTTTACTGGCCATTGTTCCTCCTGGATTTGGGGAGGAAACCTGCACAATTTTGCTCTTGTTTTGTGAGTGGAATTTAGAGCATGTTTTGATTCCTCTTGCCTCATATAGCAGCAAGACAAAATGTACAAAAGTATTAACATAAAGATTGTCCTTCTTCATTACTCTTTCTGTACCTAATAACACATTCTGGCATCTAATAAATTATATCATTGGTTCAAAAACCTGTAAAAGAGCCAATGGTGATAAACATCATAAATTGTATTGTCAAGCTGCATATAGTGATGTCAATGCTTTCTGCATGCTTAAATGAATGTGCAGTTACTGCACTACTCCCTGCATAGTCTCCTTATCATGGATTCATGTATAGACACCTGCAGAAAGAGGCTTCTAGAAATGTTTGGGTTTTCCAAGCCACTTCCTATTTCTGACAAGAATTAGACAACGTGTGTGCTATTAGGACAGGTCTATGGCACAGGCATTTTTATATACTATGGTATGCTTGACTCTGGATTCTAAATATCATTCAGAGCAAAGGTATTGTGATTGAAGTCTATCAACTCACCTTTAAGAAAGATGTAGACAGAATCACTTGCTACTTTGCAGGGCTGTGAGGATTGCATGTTAGTACTTAAGGAAAACCATGTCCCCTACTCATGTCCATTTACAGTGAACTTACCCCACTCTTGTCACTCCATTGCCTGTTTCTCACCATTTCCAAAGAATTCTGAAGCAGAAATATACTCAGCTTTTGCAAAAAGTAGTTTGATTTAAGGAGGTAGAAAAGGATAACCAAGCTAAATCCTTGCTTACTGCTTTGAATGGAAATATCAAATTTTATCTAAACCAAGGATACGTTTTGCTGCCTAAAAATGGCACCAGGATCAGGTTTTGGATGCAATGATAGCAAAGGAATCACTAAGAATAACTCAGTGCCGGCTCCCCAACTGAACAACCCGTGCCTGTGGGGAGAGATTACCCATTGCAGCCCTATGCGTGAGGCAGAGAAGGGCAGAAAGTGTGAGTTTGCCTCCTTCTACTATGCATACTAGCCCTATATGCTGGGGTCAGATGCTCAAGCCTCAATCTCCCCCTCCGTCAAAGGAGAATGATGACAATCTCATGTCACAGCACAAAAACCTAATGACCGATATCCATTCACGTGCAATATTTCAGCACGCTCAAGACACGTTTGCTCAAGAGTGGGGTTCTTACCAGAACCAAGCAAACCCAGACCCTTTGAAATGCATTCCTTATGACTTCTATTTCTATGCATGATCATTTATCAATCCACTACCAGTAGGGAATAGGAACTAGGCTTGAGAGAGCGCCACACAGCATTTTACAAACCAGCCAGTGGTGGTGGTTGTGATGTGCGTGTGTTTTAAATTTAGAAAAATTACATTTCATGTACGGGACTGTCTTGGAATTTTGAGTGTACAAGTTTGTTATTCTGAGCCATTTGATTAAATTTAACCACGGGAAACCCTTCCAAGTCCTAATGAAGCAGCAATTACATCTAAAAAGGGAGTCAAGCCAAAAAACATCCTTTTCCAATATCTCTTTTCAAACATCAGACTCCAATATAAGCTCCATGGTTTTTATTTCACTTTTATATCATCTCTCTAAGCTGTTGGAAACATGTTAAACACAAGACAGGGAGTGGTGTTCCAGTGAGTCTTTGCTAGAAAAGGTTGGCAGAGAGTACGCATCTACACAGACCTGTGTGGACGAGAACACACGCATACAACCACTTAAATACACACCAAAAAAAAAAAAACTACAAAAATGCCTTTTAAAGAATCTTGGCCACTAACAAATTGGGAAACCATCATTACTGAGAGAAGCTCTGAATTAGAATTCAGAAACCAGGAATATATTTTAAGACCTCTGAAATGAATGCACTTCAAGTTTTAGTTTATAAAATAATATGTGATAGTTCAAATTACAGATTATGTAAAGCAGACTTCTAAAGAAAGTTAAAATTGCCTTTCTGTTTAGAAATGAAAGCGCCCTTTTTTTTGCCCCTAAACCAACCCGTAACACTTGGAAGGCTGTGAGTTTCACCTGAAAGACACACATACTCACAATTTTACTGAATGTATCATTACTAAAGTAAATTAAACTGTGTCAATAAGTCAAGAAGCTACAGTTATCTAAAACAGCCTGTACACAGAATGCAAGCTTATACTATTTCCAGGTTTTCAACGTCACATTTATCTCATGCGATGGTGCACTTCTGCATAATAAAGCAGCGAGCCTAGGATGCAGGAGACACAGAAATAATGTCAAAAGCAATTCTTCACATTTGGATCTCACCACATCAAGTGCAAATAGTGAACTTAAACATGAAAATGCAATTTGCTCCTTCTGAAGTATACATTTTTATCTCTTGCAAAACACACACACACACACACACACACTTTCATTTCCGGCGCCTCAAGGTAAAGAGGATGGCATCTATCACAAGTGCAGAGAATGGCTGAAGGATTTAGAAGCGATCTTCTCATAATTCTTCTTTTGGCGAGGAAGTGGAGTTATGAGCTACTCAAAATTCATCAAGAGTATTAAGTTTACATCCTCACAGAAGATGTGCACCACTGTATCTCTCAACTATGCTGTCAGCATTGCAGCCCCAAACTATTGAGAATGGGTCTCTGGTTCAGGACATCCATCCTCTGTGGAATTGGTGCATGACTGCATAAAACAAAGCTTATGTCCCATTCAACAACACACACACACACACACACACACACACACACACCAAACAGCAAAATAAAACCCAGACCGCTTTCACTGCAGCAAGCCTATGATACCTGCACTGAATTCGGGGTACTCATTCTATCAACATTCCTTCATGTAAGTGATTGTAACAGGTAAGTAAGTCCCTATTTCAGCAAGTTGACTCCAGATTATCAACTTGTGCATTTGTGCCTGCTGGGCTATTTGAATGATGAGCCGGTCCTCCAGAGCCCTCAGCTCTGACCGACTCAGCACCCACAGCCATGACCCCTCACGGTGAGGAAGCTCCTAGGCAACAGTAAGCTTTCCTGCTTGATGAATTCCAACCTTACAGCTCATCTAAACAGAGCCTATGGGCTTCATGGTTTCCCTTCTTTTTCTTCATGTAGGTCTACGGGAAGTTATGAAACATATTTTTCTAGTCCTCCCGGGGGCAAGGTCAGGGTCACGATTTGACCTCAGAAACACAGCAGTCCTGCAAATTCAGACAGCCGGGTAGAACTGAGTGTTAGTGCTCTCTGCCTGGGCCTGACACAAACTATACCATGCCGCACGGAGCAATGTCACTTATGGGAAATGACAAGCAATAGATCAGTGGGAGAACAATAATGGAATTTAATCACATCAAAATATCCCAGGCACACGGCTCCTTTTCAACAAGCTGCCAACCGCAGGTGAGGGAACGATGTTCTTATGCAACTAACCACTTAGAATCTATAATGGAGCCACCCAACTGGATATTTTGATCAGATTAAGTTATAGAATTCTGGACACACCCAGAGAGTCTCACTCCCACCACGTCAATATTCCCCCAGGGAATGATTTTAAACAAACATACAAAAATATCTATCTGCGCATGAAATGGATGTCTTAGATGTGTGAGAAATGACCCCAGGAACAGCGCAGGCTCATGTGAAAGACTGTCACAGACTAATTAAGGACACTGCTGCCAAAAGGGGAAGGCTGACCCTGCAGTCTTATTTACACAATTTCCAGCCAGAGGGCTGTGAAGTGGAGCCCCAGTGGGGGCATTTCTATCTGAAACCCAAGGGCACCTACATTAAGGAAACAGGTGTAAACGAATCCCTTTGCCCAATGACAGAAGGAAAGACACCAATACTGTACTTGAATTATCTGGGTATGGGCTATATGTGCCGACCTCTTGGATTCTGTATAGTGCTCTAAACACTTCCTTCTTACTCGTTTATTATTGCTATTATTATTGGCACTTGGCTATGCCTTCAGTTAGGGGGCCATTGTGAGGCAAGAACAATAAGCGCTTTAGACAGAAGGTAGTGATTCAAAAATTGCAAAACTTCAGCTTTCAAAAATAGCCTAAGTGACCTCTTGCAGTACTCTGACCACTCCGCAGCAAGCAGGAGGCAACCCCTGTGAAGAGCGAATTCTGGCAAAGTTCTCTCTTCACAGATGATGCACAGCTTAAGCTATAATGAGTTTTTGGGTTACAAATGCTGAACGCATTAATATTCCTTGATGATAATTATCACAGTATAAGCACCTTTCCCAATGTGAGTAGCATAAAGCAACTGAAGCAGCATTTTTACTACATTTGAAACAAGCTGGAAAATGGGATTTTCTACTCTTGTAACCTGAGGTCAACATACATCAAACATTGCATATTAAACACACCTATATATGAACCCTGTCTCACTTTCCTTCTCTCCTGCTTCACGTATACCTAAAGCTCTCTCCTTTATCCATCCTTCATCGTGAAATTCTTGATATTAACATCTATGTGATATACATCATTTCAAAACGAAATGTTATCCCCCCCCCCATTGTATGAATCCTGTGTTTCTTCTTATGAGAATACAAATAGCAAATAAGATCAGTAAGCCGTGCTTTACAGATGAGACGTGTCTCTGTGCAGTCTGAATGAATACTGTGGTCACTGGCTGCATATAAAACAGGATGAAAATTAGAATGAAGCAAATAGGCTCCTGGAAGAGCCAACCAAATTACATACACATCTGAACAAACTACCAGCCTTTATCTTTACACCTTCAAAACTAATAACACTAGTGAGCACTGAACGATTTAAATGTGAATTCTGCCCCACCCACATGATGACAGTAAGGATGTCAGCATTGCATTTACTGGCAGCACTTTTGCATAAGGATCCTAGAAACCCATATGCATTCCAGATTAAAAGAACAATTATTGCTATTTAGATAATAACAAATAGAAATCTAATTGAATAAGAAAGAATTGATAAAGATGATCCACCTGCATCGTATCAGTGTGTACAACAATATCTATTATTCAGTATTTGCCACAGTGTACCCCAAAAAGATGCTGAATATATTTAACTTACTAAACCCCAACTGGATTTGATAATATGCTCTGAGTGGAGTATAAGCTGATTTGCCCTCATCTCTTTTTCTTTTCCTTCTATTCGGTGAAAAAGAGCAAATGTCTATAATAAAGCTCAATTGAAGCTAGGGTGGCTTAAAATAATCACCATGTAAGAGCTGCCCCCCCCTTTTTTTAACGTACTATAACGTCATTTTTAGTATTCTGTGTAAATAACCCCAAGAGCACTTTGACTTAACAGTGACAAAACAAAAGTCAGTTTGAACCCTTAATTCAAAGAACATGAAATGACTTAGGTATTTCTAAGTGTGAATCTCTGAACTCATTCACACCGTGTTACCCCACACTTCATTTAGAAAATATGCCACGCTACAACCACTTCTCTAACATCATTTTTACTTATGTACTGCAAAAATGTCTTCAAATCCCATCTGAATAGATGGCAGGGTTACGAGGGAACCTTTACTAAATATTTAACAGCACTATCGGCTTATTAAATACTATAACGCGAGAGCCATGAAAGGATGATATACAGTGCTCGCCTTTTTTTAGAGCAATGCTGGTGCTCATTTTGAACACTCTGCAAGCCCATTCATCAGTAGAACTGATGCATTTTAAAAAGTCCTCATTTACTAGCAGATAAATGTGGTTAGAGAACCTTTTTAGTGTAGAAATGCCTAGAAACCTATTTGGTTTTACTGTGCAAAATTTGCTTTACTCTGGCTAGGAAAAAAAAACAAAACCTCACAAAACATTTAAAAGGCCATTTTGAAATAATATGCAAAAGCCGAAGGAACACAGTTTGAAATAAAACTAGGGTATATTTTTGTTTACAGGAATATTCATATACCAAAACAAGGCCAAATAGGTTTACAGGCAGCTGATAGAGTACACATATTCATCAAATCTGGAAACAGTGTCTCAAATACCCATCGAACAATGAGATTACCCATTGAGACTGTGGCTTTTGACCATGACATTGCTGGCAGGTGACTTCATTTGCAACGACTCATAGATGCTCTTTTGGAAAAAAAGAAAAGGGTTAATATAACTTTTACATGTACTATATTAAGATATTTTTAACTAAAACTATGTTGTTATTGTTTTTAACTCCATCAGAAGATTTTTATCCTGTTCTGGTGGGTAGAAAGTAAGAATTCTCTCTGAGATATTTCTATTCACAGAGATATACTATAGTCTAATTTAAAGAACCTCCCTTTCCACTGGAGGTCTGAAGAGTGAGCATTATCCTGTAAACACTGTAACAATGATTATCCGTCCTCCCAGGTTCTCAGTGGAGACTCTTGCTTTCGAAAATGTCTTGTGGTGACTTACTAAATTCAGGCTATTTCAATTAGTATTACTGCACATTAAAAATTAATTGCATTACTGAGTGGATTAAGGTTTAAATTTCAATTCTACAGTATGTGCACTAGAAATGACAGCTAAAAATCAATGCTTTTTGGCCCGCAATCGGAAGTGTGTACAGTCGAATAGTGCGGGACTGGCGTCACTGGCCAAGCAGTTTTAAAAGACTTGATAGTTCAATTGAAGGTGTGTCAGGTCTAATTCTAGATTTTAGTTTGAATGCTGCACAGGAGCCCAGCCTTAGGAATATAGAAACAGAACAACAGCTGCACTAACAATTTGGAAACACAAATGGACACAGGTTCTAAAATTATGACAATAGAAAGATTAACAGTCACCCAAAATTCACATATAATCATCTCTAAACTAAAGCCTTGCTCGTAATTCTGTTCAATAAGAGCAGAGGATTGCTTACTTAAATCTACACTGTTTTTGATTAGTTATTGGGGGACAGTAGTTGGTTGGGGGCAGGAAACAAGTTATTTTTTGTAAAGAGATGTTATTAACATATAAAATATTCATAATGACTTCAGTCTGTGTTTTAAGGAAATCCAAGAAGACACAGCAAATACAAATCTTTCCCTTAAACAGTAATCCCCTCTAAGTCCCCGGTGCAAATGATTGAACCTCTTTGGGGGAAGGGACAAATCGGCTGATCATCCCAACTATAAATTTATAACACCTCCACGAAATGTTTGAAAAGAAATGGGTCACTTTTATTCTCAGTAAATTTGTTCTTCCAAGAAGATAAAGACGAAGAACATTACGAATGAAGTCAACAGAGTAAAGTGGCATCAATAAAGACCCACAAAGCCCCCAGGATGTCTGATTGGGAACTGAACGGCGATTGGTATGCGCCTAAGAGAAAAAAAATGATGCCTGCAATGTTCCTTAAGATCCCCTCTGTGTTGCACCGGTGGCCAACAGCAAGTTCGGCAGCAAGAGAGTAAAGAAGATGGGAAGTAATAATAACAATAAAAAGAATAATCTGGTGCAAATGGACCCCAAGGTGTACTAGTCATCCCCGTGCAACAATCGCCCTTCATTGCAATTTACTGATGTTGCTTCATTACAATAAAGCATATAAAGGGGTAATGTACAAAGCGCACTATTTAAAGCTGCGTGTTTTGAAGCAGCACACATACCACCCTTGCAGGCTGCTAGGGGAGCCACGTCAGATTGTTCAAGGGAAATGACCTGCACAAAAATTAAACTGAGGCACCACGCATATACGTCATGGTGATAAATTTGAGGGGGGGAAGAGGATACGAGGTAGCAGGGAGCAGTGTTTCCTTGGTGAAATATTACAGGCATTTCAAATGAATCTGAATTAAAACATCCTCTGAAAAGGTAACAACCTGTGGCGTGGTTAAAAGGAAAAGATAAAAAAATAGGATGTTTCCTGTTTGAAAATATAAACTGCCTCTCTGTTCCCTATGCTGACTCTCCATAAAATGAACTTAAACAGTGTTTGTAGGTGAACTGCACCTTCAGGTTCCTAGTATGGCAAGAGAAAATGGTTCGTTGTCTGGGTCTTGCCTGCTATAGTTGAAAGTCTTACTTTTCAGCCAGTGCCCAGAAGATGCTGAAGCAATGAGTTAAGGGGAAGAAAGAGATACTTTCCCCACCAAGGATCATTGAGTATGTCATTGGTTAATTCTTGCTCTGTGCTCCTCATTAGCATTACTCTCCAGTTTCTGGTTATCATATCCGAAATATTAAGACATAATAACTATGAAGGTGCAGATAATTGGATATTAACCAGAACATACTTGACTGGGCAGGAGGTAGGGCCCTGCTTAAACTAATCCTGAAATGTATTAATCACCAATTAATGAAAGGGTTTCAAATTCATTTTCTATTATAGAACACCTCCGAGTATCTAAGCTTTTTCTAACAAAATGACTTGGAATAACAGGGTAGAAATAAGGACTATGACCATCTGATGAGGTCTCGCATTAATTCTTTACAGCCTGTTGTCAGGTAATCATGAAATCTATAGTTAAAACCTTGATTACATTTACAAAGTCTGATGGGAGGAAGAAGGGATGCTTTTCAGTGCTCAGTGGCCTTGGTTTAAATCCCAAATTTATCCCTTTAAGTGGCAGAGCGATAGCTAAACATTTCAGCAGAGAGCTGTCACAATATTATCTAAGTCTTTCAGCCTAGACAGACCTCTAGACCTCCAACTTAACAACAGATGTACTCTTAAAATACAAAACCAATTAATGGGAGCCAGAGAAGTCCAGCCAAGGCATGCTTTGTACACAGTAAACAGTAAGTAGTACAGAGTTGATGAATACAGTAACAGAGAAAAACCCTAACTCCATGATGGTTGAAAAGTCATCACCACTTAGATGGAAATAAAATAATGTTAAGACGCGGAAAGGAAACGGGAGGAGGAACATAAAGAGAAGGAAAGCCACGTTTCTGTACAATCCACGTGGCTGTGAGGTTGAGTCTGACACGCCACAGATGTTTTATTAGTCTGGTCGTAAAAGCCCCCACTAAGCTCCCCGGAAAAGCCTCTGCGCACACTCACTCAGTTAGAGAAATTGCAACAAATGCCGTTCATCTTCCAAAGGAAAAAAAAATCTCTAAGTACATTACTCTCACAAAGGGATTCTAATATCTTTTCATACTTAAAAGGTGTAGATCCCAGATACTCTGAAAAAGCCTTACATTTTTATGCTGCAGAAAACAATGTTTAGATTAATGGAGTGTAAGCAAGGGATCGGAATGACACCAATTCCTCTGTTTTTCCTGACTTTATTCATTTAATTTGATGAAGACGGCAAGAAAACTCCTGTTCTCTAAGGGTTTTTTTTTAATTCTGTTGTTTACTGACTTTAATTTTAATAATTCTTAAATAAGCACTCACAGCAGATGAACTAAGATACGCAGGCAAGTAGGCCCTTTTATCAACAATTTTGCCATAGAAATACACAAACATTTCAATGGCTCTTCATTAGCAAACAAATCAACAAGTGATATTTTAATGCATGACTTTATTCCATCTCTGTGGGGACTGTAGTTGAGAGTGTGATGTACAGTACAGAGAAAGGAATCATCAGCCACAGTGTCCCAGGGCTCTCTCCATTGAGGACTTCGAAGCCTCTGCTTAAAGAGTGCATTTAATTGACTGATAGACAGTAGCTTCTTTGTTCACAGAAGACAGCGAAGTAATGGCAGCTTGAAAATCGTACCATCTACAGGGTCTCCTGAGACCAGTAACAGGGGGATATGTGTCAGGAATAAATAAATAATCTAATTATTAAGCCACTTCCTGTCAAGTTAACTCCAATTTGTTGGCTTTTGAAGGCAACAAAACGAGGCATTTTTCCTCATTATGCTTCTCTTTTTATACCAGTGGTAATCACAGGCGGATTAAAGGGTGCCTGATTGGTTTTTTTGTCAAGGAACTGAGAAGCAGCCAACAGTACAGAAAAACAGAGTTGGGTTTAGAAGAAATTTCATGCTTGTCTCCTTTCCAGCTCCCTAGCAGCCCACACGGCTGCCCCATACAGAGCTGCCAGCTGTACAGCAAATGTGAACCCCTCCAACTGAGGCCTACCGGGCCACAGGCGCCATCCTGAGAGCCGTGAGATACCTTGCAATCTTGGCAGGTAGCTGCTGCTGTCATAGGCATAATTCTAAAGGTGACCTACGAAACCCCGTCAGCTCACCAAATGCAACAATATGAGCAGCTGAAGTTCGACACCCACGCTCCATATTGGCTCCCTTTCTTTCGTTTACTGCCTTTAATGGTCCTGAAACTAGGAAATAACCTATGGAAATGGGTCAGCAGAGACCTTTCCTTTTGATGTGTCTGAGCGATCCTGCGGAAATAAGTCACGATGCGTGTGGGCACACGGGCACGTGTGTGGGCAGGGATCTATCTTTCCAGATCTACTGCCGGTGACTTTCGGCGCCCTCCATTCAGAAATGTTTTACAGACCTCCCTCAGAAATGGCTACCCGCATTCGATAATAAACATATCAAACAGTGAGTGAAAAACGGACACACTTGTGGCATGTTCTCCAGCAAGTCAAAGGTGAGGCCAGAACCAGAGTCAGTAGCCCCACCAATGTGTCTCAGCCATGGAACGATCCGTCTGGCACAGACTCTTCCCAGCCTCTCTGTACGGAGCTTAGGAAGGAAGGCTGGAAACCAGTAATTCAGCTTGAGAACAACATTCTTCTGAGGCCTCTTTAAGGGCGGTGTGTTCTAAAACGTCACCAGAAACTGAATCTTCCATCTGTCTGTGGACTCAGTCAGAACCCTCAGTCTCAAGGAAAATTAACATCACAAGAAACGGCCACCAGGTTTTCTTAGGGGCTCGTAAATGAGAAACTCCACTAACTGCAAGTTATGTTTTACTCTTGTAAACCCAAGCTACGAGGCGCAAGCTAAAACACAAGACAAGGGTAAACACCCCGATTTGTCTTTTAATAGTTTAACACTGACATTCCGAGATGGGCTCAGAGATTTTCTTTACAATTTGCTTCAGAAATGGGAATCCAAATAATCAAGATGAGCTCTTGAAAACTATCTTATTCCAGAAAGATGTGTTTTCTTTAAAAGTCTTTCGTGTTTTCTTTTATTTTAAATTGTCTTTGTTTTTAGGAAACCTTTTCGTTGAAGAAGCTTGGTAAGTTCCTGCGGCCCCGCTCTGTACTCAGTCAACAGCGTGGCTGTGTTCTAGCTATGCCTGCGTATGTCCTTTCTGCATACGTCTTGAATTTTTGTTAAATTGTGCAGATAATTAAACCCTCTTCATACTCACAGTCTGCTTCATTGGTACCATGAATTCTGTTTTCAGTTACTGTCTGCAAATTCCCTCTCTGAACAATTTCATACTAAGCAATAACACTTCATTTTACATAAGTTTTATCTGATGTCCCCATACAGAGCTGCCAGCTGCACAGCAAATGTGCGGTTCTCAAACTGAGGCCTACCAGGCCACGGGCTCCATCCTGAGATCTATAAGGCACCTTGCTGTCATTGGCAAGCTTTCCCTGCTATCACTGTGACCATCACTCTGCGCTGCACACAACTTAAAATCATCTGATTATTAGAATTTGTGGCCCACACTCCATTTTATCCTTTATTTAATCTATCCCCAGATCACACATTTGTTTAAATGTTTTGGCTGGTTTACAAATCATGCAGCCATCTGCACAGTAGGTGTGACACCATTTTTTAGACAAAAGTTACGTTACAAACAAAGATAAAGTCATTGGAAATGCTTTGATGTTTGTTATTCTGCCTGGTTCACTTGGACCGACTCTAAGAAATAAATAGAATTATCTGTGTAAATCGATGAACATCTATGAAAAACAACACCCAGCAGAACGCGGACCTTGCCCCATTACCTACGTTAATATCATGACAGCTGAGGAGAGATGACCTGGCCCACTTCTCATCTCTCCTGTACAGATGGCTATTAAAGAGAAAGTATCCCTTTTGTATGGTCCATGTAGAAACCCTTTATGGGCTTTTCAAATAAGCCAGCATTGCCCACATGAGGGTAGCTTTCTGTTACCATTAAACTGCCCAGATTTCATCTTTTTTAATCCAGCTCTTGATGAAATAAGCCAGTATTTCATCATATTTAACACCAAATGCCTGTTTCTTAATTCCCTGAGTTTTGTAAGCAATCAAATGATGACTTAGAATTCAATAGTCTCTTCGTTTATAATTAATGCAAACTCTAAACAAGCTAATGACTTTGAGTTTCTTAGGATAGTGCAGATACACACACACACACACGCACACACACGCACACACACAAATATATATCTACACATAGATGCATTATGATAGATTCATTTCTATTCACTTAAAAAAAATGGCCAATGAAAGCTAAGAGTTTAAAGGGCAACAACAGGGCCCTTTATCTTCCTATGTAGAGATTCTTATCTTTGGATATTTCCCCTTAAGACATATAAAATCCAAAACCACTATAGACCTCAAAATATTGGTTTTAGTCTATTGTAAAGCAAGAGCACTCAAGCTGAAATGTTTCAGAAGTGATACTGAATGTCACAAAACTATAATGAAGATTAGTCACATAGCACACCATCCACTAAAGAAATGGAAGGAAAAGAATGCCATTTGTGACCTTGGGCATCAAACAAATTGCCGAACATATGAATGTCACTTGCCACAAAACAGACTAAAAATTCACCACAGTGAACAAAACTGATTTATGCATTCGTTTTGCTTTGACATCAGTGATGTATATCACATGTAACATAACACATAGAATATATATCTTCCCACGTGCACTGGAGAGGACTTGAATCTTTTCATGCTTTTAAAAAATTGTGACGATAAAACATTGAATATTCGAGATTTGAAGAAAAATAGTCAATAGCTTTCCACCAGTGTTTTCCTATTAGTGTCATTTATAGTTCCAAATCCGAGTTTTGCTTTTCTAAGAGATAAATACAGTTGCTTTCCCTAAATGCTCTAAGCATCACCCTTGACCCATCTGGAGCATGTTTACTGGTGACTATCTGTGGATTTCCTGTTTTTTCACAAAACAGGTGCTCTGCCACCTTAGACACAAATTTCACCCCATTTCTGATCAGATAAAAACTACAAAAAAAAACCCACCCCCACTCATTACATCATCATCTCTAAGTCAATTTTTAAAAAATAATTCTTAGGTAAACGGTTAACACCAATCCCCTTCATCTTCTCCACCTGAGAACTTGGAAAGGGAGGGCTGGAAATGGGCACAGCTCTATCCTGACCACTCGTTCTCCAAAGTCCATGAGTATAGCAATCAATTCCAAGGATAATGGTATTTCTCCCCTTTGATCATTTCTTTGTCAAGCTGACTGGCCTTCGATGGTGAGCGTACTGCTGGTTGTCTACCACCAGCCGCTCGCAATTTGCTCACTATGTTTCATGAGACAGTTGTTTGGGGCTGTTTGGAACACATTTGTCTCTTTGGGGATTTATGCGTTAGTAGCAATGCCAACCTCCATAGTGATCGAAATTTCTTTCTAACTAAAATAGATAATTAGAGGCTGGTAATTATTGGTCAAGAATTATCAGAGTGAAAAAATTAAGCTTCTCATAAATAGTTCTTGGCAATGTCATCTCTTTATATTATCACATGCCTAACAGCCCTTTATTCGGAGCACTTACAAATTTACTCTACTGTTGTTGAGCCTCATAATTTTATACGAGACAATTCCTTTGCTGGGTTAAACACATTTAAATTCCCTGGTTTCGTCTCTATCTGTGCTAATCCGTATCAAATAATAATAATAATAACAGAAATCTCAAAGAGGAAAATAACAACAAATATTTACGACACTGATAGGGACGGGGGAAAAGGAATTAAAGGACATAATACACAATGGCTTCTTTCTGTATTCTCAGGTCAAAAGCCAACGTAAACTATGTGAAAGGAACAAAGGAAGACAAGAAAAAATTTCTCATCTGTGCAAACTTGAAAAGAGGGAAATCTTTTCCCCAGGAAAGCTGTTAAAATGTTTTGTAGCTCTTTTTTGTGTGTGTGTAAAGAAGAAAAGAAACCCCTAAATAGTCACTGGTCTGATTTCTTACTGAAACTGTGTCAAAATGTGGTGGAGAGTGAGGTTTTCTTTTTTTCCTTAATAGACGTAAGTCAAATCCCTGATGCCTTTTTATTGAGTAATTATTCCTGCAACCCAGACCATGTGTCCACACCTAGCTGCAAAACGGCACTTAAGCAGAACGTCTCTAGTATGTACCTGGTAGAAACATTGATGGTTTTCCTTTTGCAAATGTCCCTGGCCAATAGCCTGAGACCAGCACATCCAGAAAGAAGCATGGAGTTGTCTGACATTGAAACTGCATTAAACATGCGTGCTACAGAGAAGCAAATGCAAATAACTTGGTTAAAGAAGGAATTTAAAGTTACACCTCACTGGGTCATCTGAAGACCTTGTTCTCCACCAGGTGACATAATCCTTCCTCTGGACTGATTGAAATGTAGAACAAAATCTGCAAAAACACTATATACCCTCTTAACAAAAAGAGTAAGAGGCTTTTCAGAGAGCCTCTAATCCCTCTTCCCTGCTAAATGTCTAGTTGAGATTATTTTTTGATTAGACAAAAAACATACACAGACACACAACTTAAAAATACCTACCCTCAATGGAGGTATTTTAGTCAACAAAATAATGCTGCCTGCCTCATTTGAAAGACTAAGTATCACACTGGGATTTTAAAAAAGGATATCTTAGCCTCTGTGACATCCTCCCATTATGCATTCTCTTTCTGTAGATATTAACAACATGACTGGAGTTTAAGGACTTGGATGCATGGTCAACAGATAAAACAATTAAATGGATACTATTCATTTGTTTAGCCCTCAAGTGCAAGAGAGTTACATATTTTATTATTAAAAATAGCATGAATATTAAATAACTAGGCCCTCTGTGGAAAGGAATAGAATTTGCTTCTCTGATGGAAGGTGAATTGTTAAATGCTCAGATCCCAAGAGGAAGTGAGTGTCATATTAATCCACCATAAGGTAGAGGGAGAAAGCTCTGGGAACACACTAATGATGCAAGGAATGTGAGAGACATACAAAAGGAAAGGTATAAAGCAATTTAAAAAGAAGGGCCAGTACAAGCCAATGAATGTTCCGGCCAAATGATACTAAAATTGGCAAATCAAAAAAGTCCTCTCACTGCTCAACGTTCAATTCAGACTCAATATACGCAAAAGAGCATTAATATTATGGTGAAAAATATATTCAATCTGTTCATCCGAGTCCTGGGATAAAAAATAAAATCCAGAACCAAAAATAAGTTTATGTACAATACAACTATACAGAAGCGTAACCTATTAACATTTCACTAAATTTTCCATTAGGTGCCAATTCCAAGATACATTTTCACTGAAGCCCACGTAAAACTATGGCATGAGGCAGAATCATGAATGACTGCCACCAATGAACTCTACTCGAGAAATAAAGACATGGAAAATATCAGCATTTATCATGGCAAGAAGAACTCATTCTTTCTAACCCACACACCCTTCTCCCTCCCCCAAAAGAAGCAGTTTTGAAAGTTTATAAAGAATATTTTTCTTGAACTCCAAAATAGAAAAAAATTGCAAGGAAACACATTATTTAAATTCTCTTACATGTTGTCATTACCCGCTAAGCACTCAGTAAAGCTGTCACTGTTATTCTACCACATTTGAGGATATATTTGATGTATAAGAAAATCACTAATAATATTAGCATGTAAATCTGGAAAATAGAGAGATACACTGATCGATATTTTAGCTGTTGTGCATTAAGTTCCATTTTGCACAATTATGTACTTAGTCTTTTATAAGCAATAATCCTCCTAAAGACCCATCACTTGAAAACTATAAAGCAAATCCTATTGAAAAACGATTAATCAATTTTCTAACATGCTTTTGAATTTATCTTCATTAATTCTACAAGAACATTAGGAGTTCCACTGTGATCAGTAATGATAGTTGGAGCAATCCTTCCACTCTGCACTCTCAGGATGCTTCTGATCAAGTGTGTAAAATAACTTGTTTACCCCTGAAAGCAAGTTCAGAGTCTAGAAGGCTGAATTTTCTTTCCTGTCTTAGAGTTTGGTAATAGGAGAGCATGAGGTTAATTGGACTTTTTAGTATTATATCACAATTATTTATGGTATTATAAAATTCCATCAAATGAGGATGAAATAAAAAAAACCTCTCGCAGTATAAAAACACAAATGAGTAACAAAAATAGCATAAAGTAATAACAATTGTCATTTTAGTAGTAGAAAAAGATCTGCTTGATAAAGTTTAATTGGCTGGTAAAACTCTTAGTGTTATTACTAAGTGCTTATCAAATTAAAAAACATAGGAGGTAACCCCAGAGGAATTAAGGGATAATGGGACAATATGAATAACTGAAAAAATTATCCTTTTAGTTCTAGCCTATGTGACAAATGCAAAATCCCTGCAAACACCGGCCGAGAGTGACTTCGGAGATCTTTACCCAAACCGCTTTTAGAAAGATCTATGTACAATTTGGTGGGGAATAAAAAATGATTACTGACTTCTTTACATGATCTTTATGATCATGATTATTTCCAGGCTGTTGAAACCATACATATAAAACTATCTTATGGCAATTTAAATTATTTATGTTTCCCTATCACAAAAACTCACCACTTTAGATTTTGATACAAAGATGCTTAAGCAACACACAGCAGTGCCATTACCATAATAACTTCTGAAATTAAAACCTGTCTAAAACTCTATGGAAAGCTAACATCCAGTTCATTAACCATTCCTGTTAGTTTTCAATAATGCAAAAATGATTAGAAGTTTAATTTGTTAATCACCTGTGTTTTGACTGGCAGGAGATATATAATCCTCTGCAGAAGTCTAAACTAGCCCTTGCAGAAAATAAAATGTGCTAATGTCTTATCAGGCCTAATAATAGTAATAAAAATCAATCATGCCTAGGTAAACCATTGATGGCTGAACAATTAATTCATCTTTAACTCTGTTTAATTATATAGGCATTGATACACAAGTAGGAGAAAAAGCTATCTGTAATAAGGTTTAGAGTGTCACTCACCAATCATGTGATTTGCAACATGAACCTGAATATCCCATTCATTGTAGAAAACCATCTGACACTTGATGCACTGATAGGTCTTCTTCTGAGAAAACAAGTATAAATAGAATTACTTAGACACATGCACTTCTTACTGTTTTCTTTAAAAAAAAAAAAAGAGCCCAACCCAACTCACAACATTTTTTTGAGATGCTGGTCTGGCTACTGTGGGTCTGCTTGGGCAAAGTTCCATGAATTCCTCACTAAGACCTTGTGGTCTGATCCCAACACTATACTTTTAGTTGCAAACAGTTGGAAGACATGAAGGCACATAATTACAGCATAATATATTTTTAAAGATTCCTAAACTCAAAAACCGAAGTTAGTATTAAAAAAAAAATCTGTAACACATAGTTGGGTTTCAGAAACCGAGGTCTTCGTAGATCAGGCACAATTTCATTCTGACCAAAATGACTGTGACATTACTTCTAGATATCCCTTAGTGAAATGGTCAGTAAGACTCATGGAATCTAGCTACAAGATTCAGCAATTATCATTTTTAGTTGCAACTTAGTCTGATATTTAGATGTTTCAGAAGTTGGTAAATACTAGCATTTAAACACATATTTTCTCCTATAAAGAAATCATGCCATACTGAACATTCTAAGATGGTTTTATCATTTTATACAACAGCTCTGGGAAGTGGAGAGTGCAGGATTTATTAATTCTTGTTATCATAAATAAAGAAACTGAGGCGCAGGGAAGTGGAAAGATTTGCCTGATGTCAGAGTGCCCTACAGCCAAGAAGAGAAATCAGCTGTCTTGATTCTAAATGCTAGACTGTCCGATAAAAGCTGCCTTTATGACTTCACATCCTTGGCACTGTGTCCCCCATATGGCTCAGTACATATTAGATGAACTCAATAAATAAAGTATTGGTTATGTTTTCCAGAACACAGTTACATAAATTCCTTTATGATGAAACTTGATATTTACAATTAAAAACCATCTTGGAAAACAAAATAAACCCTTATGAAATAATCCATTTTGAAATCTCCCCAATGTGAGAAAATAACATTTGTAAAATCACATCAATGGCAGTTTGTTAAGGCATTCTTAGAGAATTATCGTTTCATCCGCAGTCTTACAAACTTGTTTTACTAATGGTAGCAGTACAAAATATCAGTCTGCAAATTGTCATTAATTTTAAAGAACTCAACAAAATCAAGGCTAGGCACAAAAATTTAGCATCATTTCATCAGCAATTAAAATTTCAAATGCCACTAATGTAACACCGTCTTGATTACTGTCACTTAGCATAGCACTGGCTTGTGCAACCCAGGATAGTAGAATTCCTTGTAAAACACAAAAGGGGAGGCATATTTCCAATAGAAGGTTTCTAAATAATCTAACAGGCTTTGTACATTAAGCATATTGTGAATTGAGTGTGCTGAATCTAAATCTAACACGGAGTTGAAAAACCCTGACAATCACCGAGGAAGATTTACTGTGCTGAGCTGTTTACAAGATGCTTTTGATGGTGACATATAGAGCAACATGTGTGGCGTAAATAACATCTATCCCTTTTTTAACAATATTTCCCTTTAGAACTAGTTAGAAAATATTTCTTACTCCCAGATGACCTACATTATATATTGTTTATTAGCATACTTCTAGCATTATTCCTGATATGTGACCTTGCTGAAAAACAAAGAAACATAAACTTAATGGCTAGTCTTTTCTCTTGTTAGCACAGTAAAACATACAATATGTCGAAAACTGTCTCCAAAAATGATGACTGATGAATATGTTGGTGGAATATACTAGGACTTTTTTTTTCCTGGCCTAATAATAAAAAAGAAAATCACTTGACAAGCCAAAATAAAATACCAGCACTTACTACTACCTTCAAAATGAACTGACATATTTGGATATCAATGTACGTAACTTTTCTTTTATCATGGAAAGAAAATGCTTTTGTCACTGTTGATAATTCAAATACTAATTCCACTCTTAAGACAGTGTGTAAAATGTTATGTTCTGTTCTTATTAACAAAGTCATATTCTTACCTATATATAAGCTCCTAAATTTGGGGCTGATGAAGTAAGAATTTAATGTCATCAAAAACAATGTACCATGATCTTAAAATGCTGTAGCTTGAACTCTGCCTCACCATACAGCCCACATTTCGCAATACAAAGCAATGATATGCAAATTGAGATGTATTAAGGTTTTCTTTTTTAAAGCCATGATATAAAATTCATTTTTACTCTCTATTTCTTTTAAAAAAGCAATTTTAAATGACTTTTAAAGCATCTTTATTATAATTATAGGCTCTTAGCAAAATGTGTGAGTGACCTCTGCCCACCCATACACCATCTTTAAGTAAAGCGATTATAACCTCTGCACAGTGTTGGTTGCCTTGGGGAGTTCAGTCCCTTAGAGGCAAATCTACTCCAGCTCTGTACAGCTGAGTTTATAAAGGACTTCTTCCTAATTCTAGACCCAAATCTGCTTTCTGCTACTTTTGTGCATTTGTCCTAACTCTATGCTCTGGAGCTGTAAAAAACAGGCTGGATCCCTCGTCTAATAAGCCAACTACATTAACCCTTTTTCAGACTGAGAATAGAGGGATGGCATATGAAACATTTTCAACAATTTTCATCACCCTGGTTACCCTCTTCCAGGTCAACCTTTTAAGTAATAGAACCTCAAATTAAGCACAATACTCCAGGGGTCTCCTCACCCTTAAGGAGTACAGGAGGAATGTCACCCCCCCCCCCCCCTTAGGACAATTACTTCCATTTATATAGAAGACAACAACAAAAAAAAAGTCAAGTGAGATCATTTCTTCTAAAAGCAGATAACTGTAGAAACAGAACTTCCATTGTTTGGGCCCCAGATTGGCCTTTATCAACGCTTAAGTTGTCAATTTACTTGAAATGCTAATTTAGTACAATTTTTAAAAGAGACTTTTTTTCATTAGCCTTTTTTAATGTGCTACTTGGGAGTGGGGTTGTCATTTCCTGATTGTTCTCTTTTGTTTTCTGATACTGATAGATGTAATTATCAAGGATACAACTTTTTCCCAGCACCTCATTATTTTTGATTGATTTTGAGAACAATTTAAATGTGCCTTTTTGACATTCTTGTTTTCAGTTATACTCTGGTTAAGGTACTCAGAGACTTTCAGAAAAGAGCATCTCATAAATTAAAAAAAAATGATTAGGATCTTTAATAATGTATACTTTAAAAAAAACATTATTCTGATTAACCACCGCCCCCCCCCCATTCAAATTAAGACTTAGGCTTCACATTGAGCCTCACCAAATAAAAAATTATATATACTTTGCAGGTATAAATTGCTTTGATTTTTTTTAAAACAAAACACAAACTATAAAAAAAAATCATTGAGTTCATAGTAACCTTCAAAAACAGAAACAGAAAAAACATCTCAGTTGCCACCATTGGAGGTTTGGAGGTGACTATGACATAAATCTCTTATTCTAAAAATTAGTAATTAAAGGCACAGAAGCACTAAGCTTTTTAGGAAGAAATGTAGTTCATGCCTATTTGATGAGGAAAAGTTCTTTATGAAAGACTCACAGTAGAAGGGATGACAGAATTAGCAATTCACCATTTTGCAATGCCAAAAGAGGTAGCCCAGAATAATCATTCATGGCTGCTAAAACTATTAAGAGAAAGGTTATTCTGGAGACACTCAAGTTTTATCCTTTAGTAACTACAAAGAGAAAGATGTACCTTTACAGTGGATTTATCTGTTGGTAATCACTGCAACCAAACTACTTACTTTAATATGACTACTAATAAAATAGCCTGGCATTATGTGTCTCTCGATGTGATGCAATGTGGAGTATAATACATCATAATAAAGTACTCTCATCTAAAATGTATACCTGAATCTAATCAAGCCTTTAGATAAATAGTCCAGTTTTCAGGAAAAGCAAGGACAGAGGAATAAGCAGTACTGTGAGAGAAGAGAGGGGAAAAAAAGTACACAAATCTAAGATATTCTTCAACACAAATCAAAAATATTCTTGGCCTGCTATTTTCAAAAAGCCAATGTCATACAGGGGAAGAAAAGAGGTGGAGAGATTGTTCTCAGATGAAAGAGACTAAAAAGACAACTAATAAATGTTGTGTGTGCATGTGTGTGTGTGTAAAGGTAATGTGTGGATTCTAATTTGGGGAGAAAACAGCTATAAAAAGGTTTTTGAAGAAACTGGGGAAATCTGAGTATCAGCTGGTTATAAAATGATACCGGGGAATTACTACTGCTAACTTTCTTAGATGTGACAATGGTATCATGGTTATGTGGATAAACAAATGTTTTTCTGTGGATATTTAGGAATGAAATGGCATGATGTTCACAATTTACCTCCAAATACTCAGAAAAAAAAAATATATAGTCACATACAGATAAAGCACATGTGGCTAAATGTTAACAATTATTAAATCTAGGTATATACTTAAATGTTTTCATAATAAAAAATGGAAATAAATGGTTAGAATAATTCATAATACGTCATTTTTTTAAAACACTAAACCTAGTCTTGATTAAGCCCATCTCCTTGGTTCATTTTATACCACCACACTTGGTGTGCACCAAAAATTATTTGTGCTTAGTTGTTATAAGTAGCTTTGCAAATATTTTTTGTAGTTTTTTGGTAAGGGTTTTTTCTGTTTACCTGTTTTTTTATAAATCTAATGTATGAATTCTAAAAGGTCAAACACCATAACTTACATTCATTTCTATAATAAAGAAACAATAGTTTCCTATAATTGTCTGTAAATTCTATAAAGAACTCATATGCATAAAATTCACTTGCAACAAAACTGTAAGAGTTGACAAAGGAAAGCTTATTATCCTCATTTACAGATTAAGTGACTCAGCCTAATTCATTCAGATTGTGAATACTATAACTAAGGCCAGTATTATACTCTGCCTCCCACCTACTGAGTTTTAACACAGTTTATACTCTGATCATTTGCACGTAAATTCACAGTTGCATTGTAGGTAGATCTTGGAAGAAGGTTTTCCTTACAATTGTGTAGTGCTTTGGTCTTTGACAATGCCAGGGATGGTCTGAGAGTGAGGACCCTGTCCCTGGCCACCTTCAGCACAGGCTTTCAGTACTAGGTCCTTGGCCAAAATCCATAGGGAAGAGCTCGCTTCCCAAAATCCCTTACTCGACTTCAAGATTTTCTCTTTCCTCCCAGTGTCCTGAGATTTAATTGCCATGTTCTCAACCATATATTTTTGTCTATTAGTCCTGCTCAATGACAAAAGAATAATTTCTGTCTGAGAGCTCATGTATGTCTCCAATCCTGAAAGTTTTCAGCTATCATTTCTTCAGTTTCTACACGTCTCTCACACACCGTCCATTCACTTCTACTGGAACTCCTATTAGACATAGATTGGATGGAGCCTCTGGATTTCTCCTCTACGTATCTTAACCATTTTTCATGCATATTTTAAAAGTCAGTTCGTCCTCTGTTTTGTTCTAGGTGACTCTCTGTACCCTTACAAACCACAAATTCTCTCTTCACTGGTCTCCAGTCTACAGTGTATCCTATCTACCAAAACTTTTATTTCAATGACTATTTTTCATGTCTAACATTTCCAATTTTATTTATTTTTTCTAACATTTCTAATTTTAAACACAAGTACCCTTGCTTTGTTTATACTTGAATTTGCTTCATAACTTCTCACTATTTTTAGTGGAAATCATACCTGCATTTATCTTTCTGAGCTTCTAAGCATATTTATTTCAAAGTCTTTGTCAGACTGTTTCATATAATTAACTTCTTCTGGAGTGGAATTTTGGTATCATAACAGCTGGGTTTTGGGGGGCAGTATTTTTGGGTTTTGTTGTGTTTTGCCTCTTAACTAGCATTAGATTCATTCACATATTTTGCGATCTTGGTTTGAAGCCCATTTGTAGTGGAAGCTTTTTTTCTATGTGCTCATTCTTCCCTTTCTAGCAGTTTTCCCTTTGCTTCTATCAGGCCATCTGAGACTCCTAGATCAGATTAGGTTTCATGAGGGCATTTCCTATGTGTCTGAAGTGCTACAGGGATACAGAAGATATTGTTAGTTGAATCACAGAGCCAGCATATGGCTAATTCAGTTTTAAGCATAAAACTGTATCTTTCTTCCTATCACTTTAACTCTCCAGCTGAAAAGCCCTAATACCAGGTATTGATCAACAACAGATTTTTTTCCAGTCGCCTATTGTAAGCAATGAAGTTTCCCCCCTGTCCTGTGCTACGTAGAAGGTTTAGTTTTGTCCCACAGAGATTACATCCAGCTACCACTTGTTCTGAAGTACAATCCAGTGGAATCCTGGCTTCGGTCCTAACCGCTTTTGAAATTTGCTTTCTGGATCTCAAGGATGGAGAATTGTTTTGAACCTGACTATGTCTATTTGGTTGTCTGTACTTTATCCATCATCGTTATGTTTGGAGCATCAAAGCATGATGTTACAGAGTCATTACCCAAGGGTGTCTCGCGGCCCACAACCCCTTGTATTTCACTGGATCCAAACTTAGGCTGAGGCCCTCAAGGAAGGGCCAGTCTCTGACACAGTCGGGACCCCCTGAAATCAGGATGCTGTTTACAGCTTCCACGATGCTATAAAATATCCACTCCAAACATACCCAGCAATCTTAGTAGGAAAGCAACATTAGAATCTTGTTTTTGCAATTAGTTGCTATTTAGTGGCTTCATAATTTAGCTGTGTGACAAATCATTTAATGACCCTGAGTCTTTGTACCCTTCCCTGTAAATTAAAACTAATAAAACTTACATCTTAAGAGTTGATGTGAGAAGCAAGTGAGAACTATATAAAAGTGCTTAGTACCGTGCCTACCATGTAGCATGCCTGCATTAAACTGGAACTACCTTTATTACTCTTTCCTTGACAGGTTATTATGGAGACGGAATGGAGTACTACATAAACTGTCTGACCCAACACAGTTGCTTGTCAAAGATTAATTCTCACTCTTTTATGTGGACTTTGAAACCATATTAAAATTTCTTTAAACTAGAACCCACTGATTTCAAGTTTATGACAATTAACAAAGGTTAAATGGATGTTTATTAGAGGTTTCAAAATTAGTAGCAGAAAGAATATCACAAGTTGGGGACAAGGTTGGGAGTGGGAAGGAAGAAGATAGAGCATGTAAAAAGGTTCAACCTAGCGAGGGGAAAAAAAAGCTGTTTTCAAGGACTATAGCAATATACATTACCATTCTGAGAACGAATGTATTAATTGTAAGTGAGACTTATACTTAAGAGCAGTAGCACCTTTACTTGGCAGTATTTTGTTGGCAAGCAAGTGAATATTATGTGTGAGTGAAAATTGTAAACCTGCAGCCTTCCACAAATATTCGATAGTTCAGACATTTTACTAATTTAGTTTGGATATGTTCCAAGTCATTCTGCATTTGTGTGAAAGTAATTCAGAACAGAGAGGGAAAAATGGGTGAAATGTAATGAAAGCTAGTAACGATGAAAAGTTTGCCCAGGGGATTCACTGAAGAACACGAGTGTGGATTTTCTGTTGTGTGTTCTCATGGTAGTTAACAGAAGGACACTGTTGTCTTACAGATGCGGTTAATGTCCTGAGGTTGAAGACCACATAGCACTTTGTGCTAAGAGCTCAGTAACCAAGAAGAACTATTAAACATGATTCCTCAACTCAAGGAGTTACAATACAAATGGGGAAAGAACACACACCAATACTAAACTGTCATACGTATTCTGCCTGCCTAACACAGCAAAGCAGTTCAAGGCCAAGAGACAGCCAGTGTACGACAACGAGAAGACCCTTAAACACATCAGATAAAGACAGATTAACATGGTCTACAAGAGTCAGGAAAAGTTCCCTGGGAGAGAAGAGACTTTATCCGAGGTCGAAAATGGGAACACTTTTCCCCAAGCTCAAAACTGAGTTCCAAAGTGCCTGTTACGTGCCAGGCAAGTGTTCACAGTCTGGTGGGATATTTGGTGGAATGAGGAAGGCAATTCAGAACAGAAGCAGGGCTAAATAAGATTGCTCTCACCAACTGGGCAGGAAAAATGAGGAGAGAGACAAAAATCTAGTAAGAAAAGGTTTGCAAAAATATTTTTGTTTCAAATGACTAAGTTGCACTTTTTTCTTTTAATTTTAGACAAACTCTGCATAGGCCCCTATGGAATCTGAAAACAATATTGACTTAAACATATTTAGTTTTTAGAAATAAATTCAAAACTCCACAAAGATATACATTTAAGCTCCCACTAAGTTTGAAATCAAGGGGTAAAAAAGCCTAACCATTTTTTCCCGCTTTTCTTGGGTTCTTTTTGAATATTAGATAAAATAGCAGTTAAAATATCTTATCTTCAAAGGTATCATGAATAGAAAAAAAATTGAAAATAATTGAGATTTAAAAAAAAAATTCTGGCCAGCTCTCACTGAAAAGCAAAACCCAGTGTCAAAAATGGGAGTAAGTATCATGAATTTGAGCCTAAGTTTCTCATGGAGAGAAATGCTTTCTTAGGCTTATTTATCTCCACTCCTCTGATTTCTCCTGACTCAGAATTTGGAAGGCTCTTCCAAGGGCCTAGCTTATTTCCTCACTACACAGGCCACCGAGACCCTCCGGGTAAGAGGTCTTCACCTAGATGATCTCACTTAATGGTACATGTTCAAGTGCTGTTTGTTCTGTGCCATAACAAATCTACCTGGGTCACTCTCTTGTAGAGCTGTCCATAAAGTAGGCAGTCAATACATTGCATTTATTGACTATCCAATGGATGATCTACTGAGACATCCCTCATCCAGCATCTTCATTCTTAAAGTGTTACCCAGGACTTGACTACTGCTGCCGGAAAACTTCTCCACTACTCTACTGCACACCAGAAATCCGTGAATCAGAAGAGGCTGAATACACAGACTAAATTAATGCTGTGTTAAAGGTTAAAAAAAAATCACCAGAAGCATGTGCTAATTCTTTTTGAGTTAGGACAGGAATTTGCTTCTAGTTATCCCCAGTTATAATATTTTGTTAGCTCCTGGTTTGGAAAGATTATAATTCATAGGTTCCGGTTAACTTCCAACATCGACTGTTTGTGAACATTCCTATCAGTCAGAAAGCGAAGAAACTGAGAGTGGGGGAATAAGAGTTTAAATAATCCGTTTTTATAAACATAAATGAGAGGAGGAAAGGCAGAAGTCAAAATTTTTGCCTTACACCAAATTATGGTCTATTTTTCCCATCAATTATTTCAGCCATACATTGATTTCACCTTAGAAATCTGAAACCTCCCTCCCGTCTCACTGTTGTTAGAATGAGAAGCTATGGCTGAATGACACTGGGGACACCAAGATGGAGAGACGAAGGAGTAGGAACGTGAAATAGTAGTGTGTTGTAACACCATTAAGTTGCATGGCATGCCCACAGCGATCCAATGCTGGAGGTTGGTAACACGATTTACAGATCCTACCAGAAACCTGGAGAAAATTGTGTGTGGGGGGGAAATATTTTAGAATCCATTAAGGAACATTTTCTTAAGTGTATAACTTCTGCCCTAAAGGCAAGTTGAGAATCTAGACAGGTTTGTTAACACTTAGGGAGTACTGGTACCATTTACCAGATACTCGCCATAAATATCAAAAGGGTAACATAGAGAAGAGCTTTATCTAATACTAAATCATAAAAGTTTCTTTTTGATTCCCTTAGAATTTGTTATATGCTGTATCCGAATTATTTCAAAGAAACCGATTTATCTCCTAAAGGACTATAAGCTCTTTAAGGGTAGGTGGAGGGCTCTGTCTTACCTATCGTGTATTCGCCGAAATACATGAACCAGCGTTATTTCCATGACGAATTAATGTGTGAATGAGTCCTACTGGTTTGCTGTAACATAAAAATCAT
The DNA here is from genome assembly GCF_027475565.1 of Acinonyx jubatus. Taxonomy (NCBI): domain Eukaryota; kingdom Metazoa; phylum Chordata; class Mammalia; order Carnivora; family Felidae; genus Acinonyx; species Acinonyx jubatus. The sequence continues at coordinate 46,286,991 of NC_069392.1, forward strand.
TGCTTCTTCCCACTTCTCTTCAGAGGATGAATCCTATGGAGTCCTGGTTACTCTCCTCCGTTTATATTTACCTCATCTAACCTTCCAGCTACTCTTCTGTCAAAGGGATACCTCGTGTTCTTATCTACAGAACGTCTCTCTCTTGTTTGGGTCATTTCAGTTACCCCATACGTGGCCAAGTTACCTTGTCCTTTATTACTCTTATTTCCATTGAGGCACCTTACCTCATGTCCACCTTTTCTCGGAAGTTCTTTTATTTTTTCTTTCTGCTTCTCCCTTTCTCCCTATTTTCATTTTGCGTTCTGCCTTCCCTCATTCATCCCTTCCACTTGAACAGCTTTCCCACTGAGGCATGTCAGACCATCTTTCTCTTCTTCTTCAAATTGCTTCTAAAACCCCACCTGCTCCCTAAAACTTGTTAGCAATTACGCCCACGCACCCTGTAGGTGTTTACTTTATTATTCTTGTTGTTTGTGCTCCCTGGCACTAATGTTTTTAGGATGGAGGTGTGTTTCCTTGACCTTACCTATTCTTAAATCCTGCTGTCCAGTTACAATGTATATAAACGTAAAAATGCCAGGTTCTTTTAACCCCTTGTTTTAAATGTTTTAATGTTTATTTATTTTTGAGAGAGACAGAGAGAGAGAGAGAGACAGAGAGAGAGAGAGAGAGAGACAACATGAGTGGGGGATGGGCAGAGAGAGGGAGACACAGAATCTGAAGCAGGCTCCAGGCTCCAAGCTGACAGCACAGAGCCCGAAGCGGGGCTCGAACCCATGAACCACAAGATCATGACCTGAACCAAACTTGGACGTTCAACCTCCTGGGCCACCCAGGCGCCCCTTACCCCCTTGTTTTAATTGAGTTTATTAGGATTTATAGAATTATTCCTCATTCATCATTCAAAAAAGCATCATTTAAAATAAAAGAATACAATGCCCCCACATTCTTTATATTTTCAAAGGTACCAGTACAAGCTTATACAGAGTATCATGCAGTTCTAGGATTCAAAGGGATGTGTGAGGTCATCTGTCTCAATTTCCTCATCATAGACCACGGAAGTGAGGTGCAGAGAGACGATGTATCCTTGCCTGGAATGCACAGAAAATGACCAACACAGCAAGCCTCAAACTCCGGACTAGTGACAAACACAGCCACGTCTATATGGTGGGGTAGCACATTTACAAAAAAGGAATTGCCAACTACTGCCAAGTCAGCTCTCCAATGTGCATCAAACCCATGGCTCCTCTTGGCACTGGACCACAGGATCGCCTTTGCAGCCCCACCTGTCAACTGCTAGTTCTTGCTACTAACTGTTGCTTTCTTTGTGGGTCCTCCCTTCTCAGCCTATTCTTTCAGCATGGAATTTACTATGTTATATTCAAAACATCTATTCACATTACATTGCAAGGCTTCCTGTCACTTAAGGAACAATGTCTTATTTCTCCTTTAGCTCCAGTACCCAGTGCACTGCCTGACAGGGGTTATTTGTGAAGGAGTGTATGAACTATACAGAAGTGAATTGATTGGGGCTTTTTAGAAGTATGCCCAAGAGTAAGCGTTTTCGAGAAATTTATTGGAGGCAACCAGATTGTTGCCACCAAACATACCTGCATTCTGCATCAGGCAACCACATAAGACCTTCTAGTCCTCCTTCAGATTATCCCAGAAAGATTAAACTATAGACTTCAAAAAGCTCTGCATAATCCTTATTGATACTATATTTTACAAAGCCACAGATTTTCCATATAAAAAATGCCTAAGAATATAACTTGAGAAAATATGGGGCCCTTTCTCAACAGGACTTTTGCTCCTTGAGAACACTGCCCCCCAGTAAAGAATCTGAGGGGGTAAGTGCTAGGAAAAGGATTATAATATCAAATTCGACATTTTTTATCGACTCTGTGCAAGGCAAGCACTGTAATTTTTTTAGATGTTCCTTAACAGTCCAGGTGATAAATCAGTCATTATTTTAAAAGACATTTTAGAATTTTATTATTGAATATCCTTACTAGACCTTAGAGAATATTCCTATTTCTAATCCTGCTAACTACTCACCATCTTAATATGTATACAATTCACCATTGGAGGGTGCATTTGCTTTTTGAAAGTGTAATTCTTTGCCAAAAGAAACACGAAGTGATTCTTATCTGTCAACTGTGTGTGCAGTGCCTACAACAATGCCTGCCACAGGTCTGAAACCCAATTCCTGTCGAATGAATGAATGCAACAGACACAAATTGACCCAAATAGTGTAGTGTGTCTGTTATGGAATGCTTGTTTTGAAATTATTTAAATTTGGTACAACAAAATGATATCAATCCAGGCCCAGTTATGGGGCTGAAAGGATCTGTCTTCCACCAAAATGATGTTAATTTTCCAGTCCTAGTAGGTATAGACATGAAGCTTAGAGGGCTTCCTGCCAGTTTTTCAGCTACCTCATTTAGTCTCTTAGTCCCGTCACCCACGTCCCTTCCATCTATCCTTCTCCCCGCTTTCTGTTCCACCCCTTACTTTTTTTTTTTTTTTAAGAATGATCTTGGTTAAATAGGTGGTCTCTATTCATAATTAAGTTCTATATTTCTGGACATCTAGTTATCAAGAAATTTTATTACAACTCGCTTTTGCTTCCTTACTGGAAGCCAAACTTATAAATATAAAATACCAAAGGTAATCCTTAGACGTATCTTAAAATGAAAACGTTAACATCAGACTTTGTCAAGTTATGTTTATCAGTGACACTTAGGTTTCTAAATCATGGTGAATCTGTGCCTTGAAATCTCTCTCAATCACTTATTTATTAGTAATTTTCAAGTATAGCATTCTATTCTAAAAATAAGAGATTATGCATCTAAATTACAAATCCTGTCCAAAAAAAAATCCCCCACAAAATTTTCACCACTTTTCCTTCTGAAGAATGTAAATATGTTTGCTCCCTAGAGAACACTGCCAGTGGGTTTTAGACAAACATATAACAGCTTTTTAAAATTAACTGCTTCTCAAACTATCCACTTGCTTCTGGAGCTTAGTGGGAAAATACCTTATTTTGGGATTCACAGTATGCCTTTCATGTATAATTTTTGTTTTTCTTATACATTATTTCCCCAATACTTTTTTTGTTCCCCTGTTCTCTATGATGTTTCAAATCAATAGTATTATTGAACATTTTCCGTTTCTTATCTATAATTACTTTTTCTGCCTATACACTCACCTATTTTACATGTTTTTTCCACCTTTTACATTTATCGTCACGTGACACGATCTCTGACCTCAAAGCAAATAAAGTAATATTTTTACCTTTGTGTTCTGTGCACTCTGTTTGTTCTTTGGATTTCCTTGCTTCTAGGTTTGTTTTAATATCTTATTATGCTTTTCTATTTCACCAACTTTGTGGAAGTGTGATGACTGATTTTGATGCATTCTGACCGAATAATCCATATAGCCCTAGCATTAGATGGAATTATTTTAGATTACATTTACAAATCAATTGAAGACATTTCACATATAAATTATACGAATGTGTGCAGATATCCGTAGGGATATGTGTAGACTTATGCACAGATATTACATAAACGATGTACAGTACACAACATCTGCTAAGAACTTTCGTATATACGTATACCATTTGCTCTTCACAATAACCTTATGCAGTAGGCAAAGTATGGATTATGCCCATGTTAGCAATGAAGGAATTGAAGCTTAGGAAGGACTAGTTAAGACGACACAGATGGTTCTGTCAACTGTTATTTGTACTCCTTTTTTTGGTAAGCACAATATTTTCCTGTACTATGCTACATGGCATATGTTCAAATTCCCTACACCTATAGCAGCAGGCTCTGAAGGACAAAAAATTTTCAGACTCAGTTGAAGACTGGCTTCTGTAATACAATGTTTAATTCAACAAAATAAATCATTTGCCTTGATATGGGGATTTTTTTTTACAGGATTTCACCTGCCATTCAATCTCTTTATGATATGAATTGCACAGAATATTACATACTTATGAGGAGTCTAATGTTCTATTTATGTGTGGTTCGAAGAAACTGCATCACCATACAGTTCTTCAGAGAAATGCTCCCTTCTTTGTTTCTTTTCTCTGTTTGTTTTAATCACCAGGTTTCAATTATTTACAAGTGTTTACTAAGGACCTCTCACGTGTAAGAGACTCTCCTGAGAAAAATGGAGGACACCAAGCCAAGCCCTGCCTCCGCCGACCTCCAGCTCTCTGTGCTCCTGCCATGCTGGCCACTTGTTATTCCTTAAGCCAGCCAGGCACGCTGCTTGCTGCCACAGGACTTTTGCTTCGCAAGTTCTCCCGATTTGTTTGCTCCCCACACAGATACCAGCAAAGCTAACTCCTGCCTGGTTATTTGCTACCTCTCCTGAAGTACTTTAGCAGTTCATTAGTACTCCTATTATGGCACGTATTTCATTCTAATTTATATTATATTTATTGTTCTATATTAATCTTTCCTTAGTAAACTATACACCCTCAGGGGGCTATACTGGGGAGAAAGACGAGTATTCAAAAACCCACACTTGCAAAACGCTCATCCTCTTTACAAACCCGATAGCCTAATGCCTTCAGGAAATTAATAAATCTGTTATCCTAAGGTGAAGTACCAAATGAGGAATAAAAAGTTAAAGCCATAGGCTAATGTTCTCCAAAGTGTGAGATATGTACTACCTTAATTGTAAAGAACAAATACAGTTCTTTCTCATTTTGCAAAGGAAAAAGGCCTCACTGAGATGCTAATATGTCTTTAATACCTCTAAAACACTTGATAAATTTTCTGGTAACAACAAAAGAATAGGTTTCAGGCTTTCAGCTTTTTGCAAACACGAATATATAGCTAGAATTTTTAAAACATTATTTTGCACTAATTGTATTAGTTTTTATGTTATCTTTTATTTATAATAAGTGATACTGATTGTATACTTATGGTTCTGATTATTTGCTTTTTATGTTAAATATTAAATGTTATGAAGAGAATTTATAACATAAGTAGTACATAAAGAGTAACTATTAAACAAACACCTGGTGTGTCCAACTTAGCTTCCTGTGTGTTCTTTCTAGACAATCTATTACTCTGTCTGAATTTGCATTTCCCATATTACAAATCAGGATAAATATTTTCACATGTTGGGGCGCCTGGGTGGCTCAGTCGGTTAAGCCGCCGACTTCAGCTCAGGTCATGATCTCACAGTCTGTGAGTTCGAGCCCTGCGTCGGACTCTGTGCTGACAGCTCAGAGCCTGGAGACTGTTTCAGATTCTGTGTCTCCCTCTCTCTCACCCTCCCCCATTCATACTCTGTCTCTCTCTGTCTCAAAAATAAATAAACATTAAATAAATAAATAAATAAACAAATAAATATTTTTTTTCACATGTTTACTGAGCCCTTGTGTTTCTTCTTTGTGAAATGTCATTTCACATTAATTTCCCAGATTCTAACTTGTGGGTTTGTGTTTTCTTATTGATTTATGGCCGTTTTCCCCATATTTGGGAAACTAATCATTTTCCCAGCTATATGTGTTATAAATGTTTTAACATCTTATAGCTTCCATTTTTGCTCACTTAATAGAACTTTTGGTATACAAGTTATTGTGTTTAAGGCAGAGGAACATATCAATTATTTTATTTGTGATTTATGCTGTCTGGGTATTATGTGAGAAATCATTCCCAACCTAGGGTCATAAAAATATTCTTTACATTTTTTCCTAAAAGATTTACAGTTTTATCCTTCACACATTTTTACACAATGTGAGTATTCTATTTTATTTTTAATTTTCCATATGGATAATGAATTGAATATTCCATCCATTCCTTTACCACTATCTCTTGGAGAATCTCTGTTTTGTTCTGTGGACTAAACCCACATTATGCTAATTGCTGCATATTTATTATTAATGCCTGCGTAGTAGGACAATCGTCCCCTGCTTCTTCTTTTCCTTCAAGAGAATCTTTGCTATTCTTCACCTTTCATTATTCCATATACATTTTTGAACCTCCTTGTCAAGTTCCAAAAAAGTAAAAGCATAAAAAATATATTTTAGGGGCGCCTGGGTGGCTCAGTCGGTTAAGCGTCCAACTTCAATTCAGGTCACGATCTCGCAGGCCGTGAGTTCGAGCCCCGCGTCGGGCTCTGGGCTGATGGCTCAGAGCCTGGAGCCTGCTTCAGATTCTGTGTCTCCCTCTCTCTCTGCCCCTCCCCCGTTCATGCTCTGTCTCTCCCTGTCTCAAAAATAAATAAACGTTAAAAAAAATTAAAAATATATATATATATATTTTAAAATTGTTGGAAGTTTTCACTGGAGTAGCTATGAATTTATGGATCAAAGTAAGGATATTTGACAACTTCACAGTATTGAATCTTCTTTTCCATGAACAAGTTAAACGTAATCATTATTTAGGTCTTGAAAAATATCTTCCAATAATGTTGTGCCATTTTTGTCCATAAATGTCTTAAACAGCTTAGATTTTATTTCTAAGTATCCTAATTTTTTGTGTTTATTATATATATAGAATTCTTTTACAACTTACATTTTTTCACTTTTGGCTGGTGAATAAAAATCTAATTGACTTCTATGAGTTGATTTGGTACCCAGAAAATTCGCTAAAGTTTTATTCATTATAATAATTTATCTTTAGATACTTTGGCTATTGTTTTACACACAAACATAAAGTCTCCAAATGACAGTTTGATTTTTTCTTTTCAGTTTTAGTGCTCCCTACTTTTTTATACTTAACTACATTTTTATTTTATCATACATCGCTGGTTAGGTCAACCAACAGAGCTTATTAATGATTTTATTATAAACCACTAACTGCATTCAAACTTCTCTAATTATGCTTGCTAAAAACAATATTTTAAATAGTCTTTATTAGGGTAAGGAAATCTGTGCCTATTCCAAGTGTTTTTATTTAAGCATGAAAATTTGTTGAATTTAGATTCTTTGGCAACTCGAGATAAACATAGAATTTGTCTCTTTTACACTGCTAACGTGGCAAATTCAATCAATTACTTTCTTGAGATTGAACCCACCTTGCATTATTGTTATAAGACCATTTTAATCACAGTATAAAATCTTTTACCACAGTGGATTTAGTTTGTTAATATTTTCTTCAAAATTCTTATATGTAAAATCATGAGTAAAATAGTCTAAATTTTTCTTTTACTCTCTTTGTCTTGTTTTAATTGGAGAGTAAACGAATTAGAGTGTCCTTTCTTTTTGTATTTTCTGGCACAGCTTTAGAGTTATGTATATGTTCTGGTATTTTCTTTGTGGGAAGGCTTTCAACACTTTATTAAACTCTTTAATGTTTAGGGAATCATTCTACTTTCTTTTTTATCTTGAGCCAGCTTTGGTAACATACTATGCTAAAACTGTTTCCATATAATCAAACTTATCCAGTTATTTGTATAAGACTATTCAAAATATTCACTTATTTTTTTATCTTGTGCATTTTTGTTTTTTTAAATAAAAGTTAAAATTGAGAAACAGCATATATATATATATATATATATATATATATATATATATATATAATCTTAAAGTGTATTGCTTGATGAAATTTTACATACATATATAACAGTGTAACCACCACATAGATCAAGATATGGAACATTTCTAGCAACCAAAAAAATCCCTTTTGCCCCTTCCCAGTTCGTACCATTCCAGAGGTAACTATTCTGACTTTGATCATCACAGATTAGTTTTGCCTATTCTCACACTTTAGGTGAGTGGAGTCATGTAGTGGTATGTGTCTGGTTCCTTTTTCTGAACACTGTATATATGAGTCACTAAGATTGTTATATAGCAGTGGCTCATTCCTCTTCATTGTTGTGTAATATTCCATTGTGTGACTAGAATGATTTCATACCATTACATGAATGTATTTATTCATTTAATTTTGACAGGCATTTTGATTGAGTGTAACTTGAATCTTATATGCAAAAATATGTTATAAATATTCTTGTTTATAATCTGTGGTAAACATTAGCTCTTGTATCTTTTAGATACAGACCTAGGAACAGAATTTATGGGTCACAAAGTAGGCTAGTATTCAACTTTAGTATATACTGCCCAGCAATTTTTTATAGCAATTTTACAAAATTATACTGCTGCTAGTAAAATGAGAGAGTTTCAACTGCTCTCCATTCTTGCAAAATAAGAATTTTTGCATTCATTTTTATTTCAGTCATTGTGGTATGTGTAGTGGCTCTCCGACTATCTTTTAAACTTTTTTTTAACGTTTTATTTTCTTTTTTAAGAGACAGAGAGGGACAGAGCACGAGCAGGGGAGGGGCAGAGAGAGAGGGAAACAGAATCCAAAGCTGAGCCGTCAGCACAGAGCCCGATGCAGGGCTTGAACCCAGGTACACGACATCATGACCTGAGCTGAAGTAGGATGTTCAACTGACTGAGCCACTCAGGAGCCCAGTCTCCTACTATCTTTTAAATTTCTGCATATATGATATTATGGCTCCCCTTCATTATTATTATTTAATGTTATTTTTTTAACTTGATTAATTTCACCAGAAGTTCATACATTTTATTAGTGTTTTCATAGAACTAGCTTTTTAGTTCATTGTTAGTTTTCTATTTCATTACTTTTGGTCTTTGCTTTATAATTTTCGTCTCTTCTATTTTTTTCATGGGCTTGTTTTGTTGTTCTGGTCTGAATGTCTTAAGTTGGATTTTTAGCTTATTGATATCATGACTTTTTAAATTTTCCAATATGTATACTTACACTGTAACAATTTTTCTTCTAGGTACTGCTTTGTTTCCATCTCCCAGGTTCTGCAGTACAGTTATCTTTCAGTTCTAAGTATTTTTAATTTCTCTTTTTATGCCCCCTTTGTTCCATGTGTGATTTTAATTTTAAAATTTATGGAGGTTTTTAAAAAGACACCTTTTTCATGTATCCTATATTTGTACTGTGGCCAGAGAATGTGATTTTGTGTGAACCTAAGCTTTTAAAGTTTATACTGTTTTTTAAATGTTTTTTTAAAATATTTTTTGAACGTTTATTCAGTTTTGAGAGACAAGAGAGACAGAGTGCAAGCAGGAGAGGGGCTGAGAGAGAGGGAGACACAGAATCTGAAACAGGCTCTAGGCACTGAGCTGTCGGCACAGAGTCCAACGCGGGGCTCAAACTCACAAACAGCTAGATCATGACCTGAGCCGAAGTTGGATGCTTAACTGACTAAGCCACCCAGGTGCCCCTACGCTATTTTTTATAGAGGACCTCCTTTATGATAGGCAAAGAGTGAAGGTGAGCAATCAGTGTACAGGTGTGGCCTGGACAGGGGATGCATGAAATGTTAACAGCAGGAGTGGTTGACACAAAAGGTTTGAAGAATAGAGAAGGTATAGTAGATACAAAGTTTCAGATCAAAATGACTAGGAGAAAGATGGAATATTGTCGAAAATGGGAAAAGAAATTGTGATTCGATTTGGTTAAAGGGCTAGAAGAATGTAGAACTCGTAATGTCAAATGGGTAGCTGAAAATCCAAGATTGGGCCTCAGAATGAGGTTGACATTTGAAATTTGCTATTTTAGTCATCTGTGTGGGGCAATAATTAATAGGAAACAAGTAATAGGAAATGCGGGTGAGGGGAAGAGAAGCGCAGATTAGCCAAATTATGGAAAGAGCCTAAATGTCCATCAACTGACAAATGGATAAAGAAGATGTGGTTTATATATACAATGGAATACTACTTGGCAATAAAAAGAATGAAATCCTGTCATCTGCAGCAATGTGGACAGAACTGGAAGGTATTATGCTGAGCGAAATAAGTCAGTCAGAGAAAGACATATATCATGTTTTCACTCATATGTGGATCTTGAGAAACTTAACAGAAGACCATGGGGGGAAGGGAAGGGGGAAAAATAGTTACAAACAGAAAGGGAGGGAGGCAAACCATAAAAGACTCTTAAATACAGAGAACAAACTGAGGGTTGATGGGGGAGAGGGGAAAATGGGTGATGGGCATTAAGGAGGGCACTTCTTGGGATGAGCACTGGGTGTTGTATGTAAGCAATGAACCATGGGAATCTACCCCAAAAATCAAGAACACACTTCATACACTGTATGTTAGCCAATTTCACAATTTTGATTTTCTTTCATTATTCAAAATCATCTTACATATTTACTAATTTCTATCTCAACACCATTTAAGCCAAAACATAAAATGTTCCTCCTAAATGGAATTTTACCACCGCATACGGTGATTCCACACTCTTTTGGCCTAGTACTCAAAGAACAAATATTATGTACAATTCAAGATTTATGGTTGTATACAAAAACATTCCGACTTCTGAATTCCATATTTGGAACCATATGGAACACATCAGCATAAAAATCCAGAGCTGGAAAGAAGTGAAGAAAATGGAGGGATGGTAGTGGCAGCAAGTTCAATGTATGGAGCAATGATCAATGCAAGGTAAGCATAGGACTAGGGACAAAGCATGGCCATGAGACAGCTGCTTTCATGTTCCATGCCTTGATATTTATGCCAGGGGTCTTAACTCTCTGTACTAGTACACTATAGATGCCAAACAAACATTGAACATAGCAACAATAAATCTGAAAGCAGTCCAAACTTGGCAAAGCAACTCATTCTATTTCAAGAGCATCTTGAATCTTACAGATTTATTTGGTCATGTAAATTTTCTACTTAATTTTAAAATATTATTGGGGCGCCTGGGTGGCTCAGTCAGTTAAGCGTCTGACTTCCACTCAGGTCATGATCTCAAGGTTCCTGAGTTTGAGCCCCGTGTCAGGCTCTGTGCTGACAGCTGCTTCGGATTCTGTGCCTGCTTCAGATTCTGTGTCTCCCTCTCTCTCTGCCGTCCCCCACTCGCACCCTCTCTCTCTCACTCTCAAAAACAAACATTAAAAAAATGTTTTTAAGTAAAAATGTGGATCGGTTTAACCTTAAAAATGTTGAACAATCTTTAAAAAATATATATATATATATTTTAAAAATTGTTTTACATATATACATATATGTATATAATAATACATATACTATTTACCTAGGGGGCACCTAGGTGGCTCAGTCAGTTGAGCGTCTTACTCTTGATTTCAGCACAGGTCGTGATCCCAGGGTCATGGGATCAAGCCCTGTATCGGGCTCTGCACTGAGCGTACAGTCTACTGAAGATTCTGCCTGTCTTCCTCTGCCCCTCTCCCCTGCTCACTCTCTTTCTTAAAAAAAAATATTATATATATGTGTGTATGTGTGTGTGTGTGTGTGTACATAAAATTTACCTAGAAGAAGCTTACTTAATTTTTGCTCTTTTAACTTAGCAAAACTTAGTATCAGCAATTTAAAATTAAAATCTTAAATCCAGCCTCTTATGGAAATTTTTATTACATAAAACAAAATAAAACAGAACTGTGGAACATGACTGAGTTCTGAATTACCACCTTGTACATTGCCATTTTCTGTACAAGAACCATGAAGAAAGAATATTGACTTCAAGGCACTTAGACCTTCATATTGAAGGTGATCTTTGAATTGTTAGAAACCTCAAGTCTTTTAGCTTATTTTAATATTTTTATATCAAACTTGACTTTAAAGCATGCAGGCACAATTGGGTAAACTTATCTATATCTCTATGTATGAGTTACTAGATATGCATGCATATACATCTAAAGATGGGATAGATACTTTTTGGTTACTTTGAAGTACTTATACTATGTTCATTTATTCAACTGATATTTACTGAGACCTCATGACAAACATGTTGGGTATTCAGAGGTGAGAAAAGGGAAGAAGGAAATAAACAAGTACACAAATAATAATTTGAAGCAAAAATCCTAAGGAGGAGACTAACTTTGATAAGACTCTGGGGGGAAGCCCATCTGATAGATGAGAAAGGTGCAGACAGGCTGATCCAGAAGAGTAGCCCAGGTAAATAGGTGGCTCAATGTGAAGCCTCAAAAGCAGACCCCTACTCAGGAGGCCAGGAGGCCAGGCACAGTGTGTGAGGAGGCACCCCAGCAAGGTGAGGGCAGCCAGCTACAGCCAGACTATGTGTGGCCTCATAAGCTGGTGAGAGGCTGGGCTTGTATTTGAGGGAAGTGGGAAGTCTCTGAAGAATTTTAAAAGACTCCATAATTTACGTCTGCCAGATCCCATCCAGCGCAGCAGGAAGGATGGATTGGAAGCGTGCAGAAGACGGAGAGGACTCCATTAGGAAACGACTGCAGTGTCCGGGCGAGGATGCAGCCCAGACCATGAAGATGGCTTCGGACATAGAAACTCATGGATGAGATACTCGTTAAAGGCACAATCAACAGTACTCATTAACAGATTAGATGTGGGGAATGAGGAGAAGGGGAAAAAATCAGGAATAATTCCCAGGTTTCTTGCTTGAATAACTGGGTGTAGGGTGGCTCCCTTTACTAAAATAATGAAAGTCTGGAAAAAGAAATCAGTTTCAGGAGAGAAAATCGAGCGTTTAGGCTGTATTCATTACACTTCAAATATCTAGAAGGATACAAATGAAAAAGTCAAGCTGTCAGTAGCACACAGTAATCTGGAACTAAGAAGAGGTGCAAGCTATGAATATAAATTTGGGAATTCTTAGCATAGAGATAGTTACAGCCACATGAATAGATGAGATGCTGTTGGGAGAGTAGACAATGAAGAAAAAGAGGGCCAACGATGAGCCTCAAAGAATCCCTACACTTTTAGAACAGGCACCGGAGGAAAACCTCCAAAGGCCAAAGTAGGAAGAAAACTAGGAGAGGAAATGCCATAAGTCACAGGAGCATGTCGAGAAAGAGCTGTCTACTGGGCCTCATGCCATAAGGATGAAGACAGAAAGGCTCACTTTGGAATCTGGAGACCACTGACCAAGTTGGTGGGACCACGTACAACTTCTCTGGGAAAGCAGGACTTGACTGGAATAGAATGATGAACAGTAGACAGGACCATGTTCACGACGTCTATGATGGAACTTCAACGATGGTGGAACGTTTTGAGTCCAAATGGAGTAAAAAAGCACGGATAGTGATCCTAAAATTAACATGCTCAGAAGAGCATACTTTTATCCAACACCTTCTAGGTTTCTATCATTGTACCAGGTGGCTCCTGTATGAAAAAAACTAGGTGGCCAGCTGTCCTGCCATGTTGCCATGTATGGAAAAAGGCTCTGGGTGAGCCACCAGCCAGACACAGCTCCACAACACCCACCCACAGAGGCATTTGCCTATTGTGGGCCGGGCGCTGTCATGGGTATTAGAAATATGACATTGAGTAAATTCTTGCCCTGAGGAATTCATAGGAAGGGAAACATAAAGAGGTAATTATAAAGCAATGTGACTATTTTTATATATTTAGGATGTATTGTATACACAGAGCATTCAAGGGGAGAAGAGATGTTTGGAGTGGGAAGTCGGGGCCACAGGAAGCCTTCTAGAGTAGTTGATCTCCGAACAGAGGTTAAGGTGGACAGCCTTACAGAAGGTGGAGCACAGTCAGGAGGAAAGAGATTATTTGGGCAGAAGGGATAGGGCAGCCTTAGTGAGACACAGATGCACTGTGTCACCTGTGGGTTAATTAAAAGTATTTTCAACTATGGAATAAGGTGTAAGGTAAGAAAAGGAAGGGAAAATTTAGCAGGGGCCGGAACCTGAAGAATCATTCTATGCCACAATAAAAGGATAGTATACTATCCTATGAGGATAAAGGTATAGAGCACTCAAAATATTTCAAATAGGGAGGGACATGCTATTCAGATTTGGGTTTTAGATAGATTGTTCTGGCAGCTTTGTGGAGATGGATTTGAAAATGATAAGACTAAAGTCCAAGGGAACAATTAGGAGGCTGCTTCAGTAGTTTAGTGAAAGATGATCAGAGATTGAATTATAAATGTGGTAAGGGGATGGAGAGGAAGGGATTGATCTAAGAAATATATATGAGCTGAAACAGAGATCACTTGATGACCAACTGGATGTGGAGAAAAGGGAGACAAGAAAATCAATGGCTCCACAAGTGAAATAGAAAATATAAGAAAAGAAGCAGGTTCGGAGAAATTATGAGTTCAGTTTTGGTCCCACTGATTTTAAAATGCATGGAAACATGTGAGTGAATATATCAAGAAGGCAGCTGTGTGTAGGAGTCTGAAAATCACTGGAAAGGGGGTAAGTCCTAGATACCATTTTTAAAATCAGTTTCATTGAGATGTAATTCACATACAAAAATTCACTAATTTTATACCTGGTGAGTATTAATAAATGCATACAGTCATGTAACCACCACCAGAATCAAGATACAGAATATTTCCATCAGCCCCCGGAAGTTCCCTCCTGCATTTTGGAGACATCATTTGGAGTCATCCATAAAATGTGATAGCTGGAGCCATGGGAGTGGATGAAGCCACATAGAGCAGGTATGCAGAGTAACAGTAGCAATGGGCCTTAATGTATAGGAGCAGACAGAGTACGAAGAAGGGTACAGATCATTCTGTGAAGGGAACCAGGAGAGAAAACAGAGGTTAGATAAAGAGGAAGTGGCCAACAGTGACAAGTAGAACAGTACACAAACTAGGGTAAGTTCTCTTTAAAAAAAAAAAAAGGCACTGCACTGGTCAATTGGATCAATAGAGACCTTAAAGAGGTCAGCTGCAGTAAAGTGATGGAAGCAGACGATCCCTTGCAGTGGGTGGAGGAAGTGAATGACAAGAGAAAATAAGACAGCAATACAGAGAGGATTTTATGAAAAGAATATGGATGAGACTGTAGCTGGAGGAAAGTCCGGTGGATTTATGAGAAGAAAATCCTGAACCTGGAGTTAGAGAGTCAGGTTCTCAGAGCCCCTTGTTTACCACTTACAAGCTGTGTCATCTTAGATCTCAATTTATCTGGGCCTGACTTGCTGTCTGTAAAAGAAGGCAGCTTAATCAGATAACCTCCATGGTCCCTCTGTTTCTGATTCTGTGGCACTGTGCGAGTATCCAGCAACACAGACACAACTGGGGACCCTTCCAAGAGCAATTTCAGTGCACTGGTAGGGGTGGTGTGAGTTGAAATGTGAGTAAATAACCCCGTGAAGAGACGTGCCTACAGAGATCCTGGAGAAATGGAAGCAGGAGGACCCATCTTCTAATGTCATCGTGAGAAAACATTTTGAGGTCCAGATGGGGCAGAACCTGACCAGACAGGATCAGTGTCAATGAACTGCAGAAGAAGAACTAACATTTATTCAACACACAGTAAATGTCAGTAACTCTGTGAGGTGTTTCATGTATGGAAAAATCTAGATGGTCAGCATTTCCCCTGTGTCAGGCTATCTCTACCATTTATGGAATCATTGTAGGTATCGTTGTAGGTTATGCATAAATGTATACCATACTCAATCTTTAAGAGCAAAAGGGAAATGAATAGGTTCCCCCAAATATTTTATTCAAAACAAAGACTCCATAGCAAAATTAGATTGATAATTATAGGATTTTGGCACAAAGAAAACATTTTTCACAAATTCCGAAAGCATTATGCAGAAAACAACGGGGTTGACATTCAGATCTTTTGTCTTTAATTCCAAATTTCTACATTACGTGACAGCTACCTGCTATTATTCTTCTTTTAAGTGTCATGTGCCTGTCTTTCATCCATTTCTTAGATCACATGCGTTTATACAATGCTTATCCCTCCCTAGATTATATCTAAATCCCTTTTAAATAGGTAATCTAGTCCCGACCAAAAAAAAACATTCTTTTCAGTCTTGGAAATATTCATTCCAGTGTCTACCAATACCCTTATGTGATCACAAGTCACAGTCCAGAAAAAATTCTAATCTTGCTCTTGACAATATCTGTGTATCCAGGTTTTATTATCTCCCATGGTCTTCTTTTCTCTTCTGAAGTCTCAATCCTCAGCCAGAAGAAGAGATGAAAATACCACCTATGTCACTAAGTCCTTCATTCCTACCTAGGACATCTAAGTCAATAGACATACATGTCAGACATCTTTTTGTGATAAAATGTATTCCCACATGGCATACCTGTCTTTTGGCAAAGACTTATGTAATAACTTCTCTCTTACCTACATGGTAAAAAATTTACACAACACTCATGCAAAGTCACAGAAGCTTAACTTGACTAACAAAGAATGTGAACAAATTA
The DNA here is from genome assembly GCF_027475565.1 of Acinonyx jubatus. Taxonomy (NCBI): domain Eukaryota; kingdom Metazoa; phylum Chordata; class Mammalia; order Carnivora; family Felidae; genus Acinonyx; species Acinonyx jubatus. The sequence continues at coordinate 46,303,133 of NC_069392.1, forward strand.
ATTTTTATGACATGACTTTTTCTTGCTGATGCATTATTTGGGGACTTTTTTTCGTAAAATTCCACGTATGAAAGATAATTTTCTATGTCAAGTCCAAATAATATGGCCTACTGTACATTTTTAATTATAGAGGATATCAGAAAGGAAGGGAGCACATGAAACTTTATGACTTTAATAGTATAATGAAGAAAAAATAATAACAATGGATGAAAATGTCAAACAAATTAGTGAACTTTTGAATCACAAAGGAAATATATATAAATGAATCCTTATATCTGATTGATTAAGGACATTGCTACAAGGTCTCATAAGCCCGGCTTAATAAGGAGGTACCCTTCTAAAAGAGTCACTTTTAACTCGAGGTATCTCAGTGCTTAAAAAACACTATTGTAAGAATTACAAGTAAGAAGTACTTTTCAAATATTTTATACATTATTCTACGTAAGTGCAGGATGTAGTTCAACTTTATCATTAAGATTTTAGGTATAATTAAATACTTGACCATCCCTTAATGATAAATTCTCTAAGCAAATAACTCTAACCAAATTAACGTGTAAAGACTATTTATACGTCCTCCCTCATTAAAAAGATTTTCACCTCAAATGGTATTATAATACATAGCAATTTAGGAATATCAGAAAACATAAGCCAGGAACAGATGAGAAGGAACAGGCATTCCTTTCCACAATCTACTAGAAACAAGAGCCCCATTTTGCTGGATTTTTAACGAACACACCACCACAATCACTCACACGCACGCGCGCACACACACACACACACACACAAATACAGTCATTTTAAATCAATTTTATGCACCATTTAAATCGAACATGAATATACAAACTCCTCTATATGTGCTAAGCATAGCAAAATTAAAAAAGGGGGAGAGGAATAATTTTCTACATAAACGGATTTCTAAAATTCTCATTCATAAGCATTTTAAAAATAAGACCTTTTCGGGACAAGTAGATAAATTTGAATATGGACTTCTTATAGATGATATTATAGATCCACTAGATTTCTTTAACCGATTTAGTTAATTGCCTTAATTAATAATGTTGTGGTTAAATAGGAAGGTGTCCTTATTCTTAGAAAAATAATGATGTCTGAAACTCACTTTCATGTGGTTCAGGTTAATAAAAAGGTTGCAGAGAGAGAGAGAGAGAATAATGTGACAAAATGTTCATATCCGGTATATCTGTGATACGGATATACACACACACATGCTTTCACTGTCTTATTCCTTTAGCTTTTCTGTAGGCTTAGACATCTCATGAAATAAAAAGTTGGAAAAAACAATTCATTTCATATGATCCTAACTACCAAGAGAAACTAGTTGATCCAACACGTGAGCCAGGAGCCATTATCAAAGCTATGTTCTTGCAGCTGTCCTCATCAGCTGGAAAGGACTTCATTTATTTAAATGAGAGAGAGGTGCAGATTTCCTTGGAAGGAAAGAAAGGGAAGCAGCTTCAAAGTTTGGGAGCTTGCCTGTCACGCAGATGCCACATTTCAAGAGGATGGGCTCTGTGTCAGTCTTCCCGGCTCTCCCCTACCAGCTGACTGATGGCTATCTGCAGGGACACGCAGGGGGGCCTCCAAGAGGGTGTGAGTGCAGAGACAAGATAAGGAAAATGCAGTGACCCCAAACTGAAGGGAAATGGATCTCCCTGGGGTCTGCATTTGGATGGATCTCCAGATAGGGGCAGGTAGGGAAGTGGAAAAGAACTCTTGGAAACCAGGTGATAAAGCATAAAGAAATTATAATAAAATGAACCATCCTCTGCTCAGCTTCAAGGACTGATGACTTCTAAAACTATTTCATTGTAAATGAACTTATTTTTCATACTCGTTATGGCAAAGAAGGCATGAAACCACTCTTAAACTAAGAAAAAAAATCCACTTTAATTGTGAAACCCAAAACCAGACAGTGAAGACTCGGGGATATTTAAGGGGATGCCTTTTAAAGGAACGTTGGGCACGTGACGCTTAATAAATGTAGCGGCTTTTACAAAACCCTGTTGTGAGAAAATATTTTGCTCACTACCCAGAAGACAAAGAGAAACAGTGAGTGTTGACAACATGGTATTATAAAGCCGCCCCTACCCAATTTGTTATCCACAAATATATATATTCTTTTTAATTTACTCTAAGCCAGCATGTTGGCCCATTGCATCTTACTTTTATGTCATTATCTCTCTGCCATACACACAAGTCATAGCTGGGGATTTCAACTCGCGGTAAAGCTATGCTGAGATTCCAGATCTCAGTGGTGCTGGCAAGAGTGCTGATCTCTTCAGTCATAGAGAAGACAATATCCTAGGGAGACTGGAATTAGTCCTATTTTGCACCATTCAAGCCAAAATGCTGCTTATCAAGAAGCAAGTAATTGCTGGCTAATGGCTATGGGGGGAAAAACACCACTGCATTTCAATCTACGCATCTCTCGGCACATGACAATAAATAAGGCTGCAGAAAGGGTAAACATGAAGTGGCAACAGTTTCTTGAGGAGGTTAAATAGCAAACATTAAAAAGGCAAGTTACCTCATCCGACTGGGAGGGACTGATTCTGGGCATTGGCGATACTTGGGGAGTTTTCAACTGCGTGCTGTTGCTATCTGGCACAAGCTCTCGGTGGACCGTTTGGATGTGGTTCTGGAGTTCACTTTCAGATTCAAACTTAACGTTGCAGCTAGAGCAGCGCGTCTTCAGTCCCCCTGCCTTGCCTTTACCCTCAATGGCACTCAGATTCTCATTCTGGCCCAAGCCCGGTCTACTCGTGCCGGGAGGGATGTTGATGCCTGGGCTGCCGCTCTTACTGAGACTGACACAGCCAGCGCACAGACCATATGGCAGGCCATTGATGTCAAGCTTCACCAGATCTTGCTTGGAACGGAACTCTTTGAGGCAAGACGCACACTTGTACAGTTTGGGGACATGCTGGCCACGCCCCGTGGTCTGGACTGCAGACCCATTCCCTGTCTTTTGCATGTGGAATGTCCCGTGGATTTTGAGTTCTAAGGTGGACGTCACTGTCTGCATGCAGACCACGCAGCGAAATCCCGTCAGGGAATTGCGCAAGTCAGGGTGCATTTGGCAATGCTCCAAAAACTCCTCTTCGCTCTGGAGAGGCATCTTGCAAATCCGGCAGTTTCCAGTATCAAGACTCTTACTGTGCGTGACTTTGTGTTCGGTAAGAGTTAAAAGGGAGGGAAACCGCTCCCCGCAAATAGGGCACATGTAGTGTTTCACAGGGCCTAAGTGGGTCTGCATATGTTCACGGAGGCCGTTCTCAGAGAAGAAGGTTCGAGAGCACACGTTACACTTGTAATTCCCTTTAATGAGCTCGGCTTTCTTCTTCACGATGGCACTCTCTCCGGGTCTGATGTTGTGGTCTCGGAGCTGGTGGTTCTGCAGCAGGGTCTCCATGGTGTAGGCTGCCCCACAGATGTCGCACCCGTACATGGGCTCCGAGGTGTCCACATCTTCTTCGCTCCCATCGTGACTGTTATGGGACTCCTGGCTGTTGGTCAGCAAGGTCTGCAGCTCCACCTCCTCCTTCTGCACTTGCTCGGAAGCCCCGTTCGTTCCACAGTTGGGAGTCTTGGTTTCAAACACGCAATGCTTCTCCCTCAAGTGCTTCTCCAGCAAAATGATCGCGTGGAAGGCTTTGCTGCAGAATTTGCAATTGTACTTCTTACTGTGAGTGGTGATATGACACTGCAGCTCCACCTCGGTGCCAAAAGACTCACCACAGAAGATGCACTTGTGCACTTTCCCTTGATTTTCCAGGTGGTTGTGTTTCACGTGGAGTTGTAGGTCAGTCTCATTGCGGAAGTCCCAGTTGCACGATGTGCACCTGTAGACTTTCTTTTCATTGCTGTGCTTTACGGCCAAGTGGAGCTGAATGGAGACTTTTGAGTCGAACACTTCCTGGCAGAGGGTGCACCGGAAGAAGACAAAGGTGTGCATGTCCAGCAGGTGTTTCTGAAGGTCGTCCACTGATGTGAACTGCTTATCGCAACTCTCGCAGATGTAGTATGTTGAGGTGATCATAAAATGGATGGTAACATGCTTCAGCAAGGATTCTTGGTTGGGGAATTCCTTGTTGCACTGAGGGCAGGTCAATTTCGGAAGCACAGTGTCGAGATGAGTTTTTAGGTGAGTCTGAAAGCTGTCTAGGGACGTGTACTTAGCACCACACTGATTACAGATATATTCTCCAGCCGGACGTGCAGGCGCACCTCCCACTGCCTGCATCATCTTAAGAGACGTCTGCTCTATGGCCACGGGAGATAAGGGGCTCAAGGCCCTGGATTTCTTCCCATTGTGAATATAATTCAGGGCCAAGGGAATGTTTTTATGATTCTCTTTGATATGCTTGTTCAGTTTAAGAACGCTGTTGAATATCGGCGAATTCGTACAATAGGAACAAGAATAGACTTCGACTACTGGTTCTTTCGGAGTCCCAAGCACCGGCGACCCGAATCGGGAGCCGCTGAGGTCGCAATGGACCTGCCTTATATGCTCTTCAAGGGAAGAGTCAGTGAGAAACCCCATGTAGCAGTGGGGACAAAAGAATGCATTGCTATCCTTAGCTGCAGGGTTTGCAAATCCGTGAGAACATCGGATGTGTTCCTGAAGAGTGTTGAGGTCGTTGACAACTTCGGAGCAGAAGTTGCACTGGTAGACTATGGCAGGCATGGCAGAGACGATCAGACCTGGGTCCTGAGCTTCATGCACTTGCTTAAGATGTTCATTTAGGTTATAGAGTGAGGGCAACACCTCCAAGCAATACTGACAAATATGGGCCTGTTCTGGCTTGTCTAAATGCATAGTTTTCAGGTGAATCTGCAGGACTGCCAGGCTCGAAAATAGCTGCTTGTTGCAGTAAATACAGCTGTAGGTAACTTTCGCTTGTTTACTCGAGGGAACGGTCATGTCAGGGGTTTGCTGGGCAGCCCGCTTCCTCCCTCGACTCTTTGGGATCGGCGGGGCGGCTTCCACCATGGTTGAGCTGTCCACGGAGAGGTTGGAATCTGGAGTCGTGCTGGACACCGAAGTGTAGCCCACGGTGACCAGGGAAGGGCTGTTGCTGTGGTTGCACGACTCGGGTTGCTGGTGACTGTCCATGTGGCTGTACAGTTCCTCAACCGTGTGGAAACTCTCAGAGCAGATGCTGCAAGAGTTCTTCTTCTCCCCGCCATGCACCTGCTCCATGTGGTTCATGAGGGACGTCTCCTCCACAAACAGCTCGTGGCAGTAGATGCACTGGAGGGCCGCTCGGTCCTCGTTTGGGGAGCACTCGGGGTGGCACTCCGCGATGTGCTTCTGCAGGTCTTCTGGGAAGTCAAAGCCTTCCTCGCACTGACTGCACTTCTGAGTGTCCTTCATCTTCCAGTCCTCCATCCTGGAGCCAGACTGGGACCCGTCCTTGTTTCTCTCGTGTACCTGCATGTGTCCGTGTAAGGAGCTAGAGGACAGGAACCCGCGGCGACAAATGGCACATTTATATGGCTTGTTGGACGTGTGAGTCTTTAAGTGGATCTTCAAGTGATCACTTCGGGAGAACGCAGCATCACACTCGCTGCAGTGGTACTTCTTGTCCCCCGTGTGGAGTTTGATATGGCGGTCTCGGCTCCGCTTGTGTTTGAACAGCCTACTGCAATAGGTACATTTGAAAGGCAGCTTGTCACTGTGGCTCTGCTCATGGTGCTTTAGGTAGCTGAGGCGGCTAAAGGACTTGTCACAGAATTGGCATGGGTACGGGAGTCCGGGGCCGCCTTCTTCCTCTCCAAAGTCGCAACCTTCTCCATGGCTGGGGGAAGTCTGGTCCTTGCTGGAAGGCGAGGAAGCTGGCCAAGAGCACGTGGGATCATCTTCAACATCCACTCCATCTGCAACGAGAAGCAATGGAACGTTTTATCTTATGGGCTGAGCACTCGAGAACGGGTTTACAGTACCACTGCAACAGGGACATGCAGTCGGACTATCTAGAACCTGGCGGGGGTGGGGGTGGGGGTGGGGGGAATGGAGGACAGAATATTTGAGTGGAACACTTCCAAATCTGAACCCAAAGCTTTTATTCTACATTTACTTTTTACCGGGTTGTAAAATATAAGAAGATATTAAATAGCTCTATGTCTAAATTACCCCTTTTATTACTTGTTATCATTTTTCCTTAGGAGCAAGGTATATATTACGCATCGACAATTTTATTAAAACGCAGATTTTAATATATTTAATGTTTCTTCTGTATTCATTCTAAAATGATTTGCATATTATGTGAGCATCTGAAGAACGAAATGAAAAGGGGAAATATTACAGGAATGATTTAAAATTAATGCAGTCAACCCAGATGTCTAATATTTAATAAAAAATTCCCTCTGCATTTTGCTTGTTTTTATATAAAAAAGGCAATTCTGAAGACCAAAATCTTTTTATGGGGTTCTTATTGATACAGACCTTATTGCTTTCAGCAAAAAAATATTAAAAAGTAAGCACATGAAGGAAGACAGAAAACACAATAATAATTACGTCTTGTGTAATGAAAGACAACCAGGATTTCTTCAATAACTGAAAGATTCGAACACCATAGGCCAGAAAATGGATTATTAAGTGTTAGGAGGGCACTGCTAGATATTACATGTAGCTGGGATCAGCCAGGATCAAGAAAAAATGAGAGTTTCACAAGGGCCAGATTGTAATACTGTATTTTGCTTGGAAAGTTCAAGAGGTGGCCCACCATTTCTTCCTTTTGCAAAAGCTTCAGCAGCATGAACTTCCTTAGCCAAACAGGACCTGCACTTTGAGGTGAGCAGAGACAAAGCGACTTGTGAAAAACTGGAAACAGGAAAAGTGATAAATGATTATGGTAAATGCTGAAAGATTTATGAGTAACAAAGAGAAGACAAACAAGACTGAAAGCCAGATATAACCTTAGCAAGTTATCCATAAAGTAACTCTACCTCCTATGAGGTGTTTTTTAACTCGGCGCTTGGCAAATGTGTGCTGATCTTTCTGTTGTTTTCTTAACATCCAAGTGGAAAATAAGACCTCCTCAAATAAGTTGTAAAACCCCTTTTTTTTGGCTTTTCAAAACAATCTATCATTCAAGATGAGAAGAAACTGTAAAAGCTTTTCACTCTCCAAAAGAGCAAGGTTGTTCATAAATGCAGACAAAGACCGTCGAGGGGAGCCGGTGGGGACAGTGATTCTATCAGGATAACAAGGTCCAGTTAGAATACTATTAGGATATTCAACTAAACCTCAATTTGAATATGATCAAATAAGTTTTTAAATTCTTCGAAGCTGAAGTTCACTAGCAAGCTATATTATTAACATAAAAGTAGAAACTGGCAAGCATTATGTAAACAAATTCCACGTCTGCTTTCTTTAAGGTAACAAGATTTTACTAGATTATCAACCTCTTGCTTATCCACAGGAAACAGATGAGGATCATTCCTTTCCTGCATCTAGAAACTGATGACAACACCATCTCACTATCAATGCCAGATGGCAACCATGTAACTCTGAGAAAACAACCAAACACCATTCCTGGATCCCTGCCCACTGCAACAAAGCCTCACAACACAAGTTGAAAACCGCATGATTTTGCATCCTCATTTATAGGAGTCTATAACCCAACATGTTTACAGTGCAAGAAAGGCCCTGGTAATTCTGAGTATGATTTAAATGTAAAGTGGATACATAGAAAGAACACAGGCAGACAACTCAATTCACCATCGAACAGGCAGAAAAATGATTTTAGAAAATTCAAAACAAACTCAATGGTGATTCTAGCTATCCTTTTAAAAAACAAACTGTAAGTCACTTAAAGACCAGTGTCCCTAAAACAAACCAAAGTTGTAAAATATTTCCCTTAATTGAAAACAATTGCTATTTATTACATTTGCTCAGCAGTCTAGGTAAAAACCTGCTATATTTCACATTTACTCTTAGGCTTATGTCCTGTTGTTGCACTGAAAAATATTTTCAAACACATCATCTCATTTGTACAGTTGGGAAAACAGTGAATCAGAATTTGTCATGAATCTAGACTTGAAGAAAATAACTATTGACCCTGAAAATTTAGCAAGTGAACTTATTATTAAATTGCAGACTGTGTCCAGGCATGATATATTATTATACAAATGTACAAAGAATTACAGAGCAATAGACCATTATAAATAGTGTGCAATCCCTGACACCACTCTTAAATCAGGTTGTTGTCTGTGGGCCATGCCTGACTATACCTATTACATAACTGTTCTCTTAAGCTTGTAAATTTCAACATGTCAAGTGAGCCGAGGGTTAGGATCAAGTTTTTACTCAATCGGGTTTCAAGAGAGCTGGAAACCTTCTCTTCTCTCTCCGGTCCCTATTATTCGGTCTTGAGGGAAAAGAAAGTGAAAATCTGAGATGATGTGTCTTTGTAACTGAAGTACATGGAAAGAGTGTACAGGATTCATAAGGCTCAGGCTGGGGGATGGAACAGAGAAAAAAGTTTGAGCAGGGAATGCTGCTTGTAGAAAAATAAATAAAGGTTTCACAAAAGGCTGATTTCTATTTTAAAATCTAAAGTGTAAAAAACTCATTTGCTGACATACTATAAACGGATGTGTGCTCCCAGGGACACACAAGGAACTCACGGACAAAACTCCCATGGGGAGTTGGTCCATGCTCTACGGGGATCAGTGTCCCAAGACTTGTGCAGTGGCCCTGGTGTTTGCCAATATTCTCTGAGGTCTACCTACGTCTTTGAGAGCTGCCCGTCCCCACTAACTTTGGCCTTTGGGCAGTCACAACGCAAACTATGTTGAGGTGGCTCGTGTAGATGTCAACTATTTCAAGTTCTTTTTTCCCAGGGAAGAAACTGCAGAGGACTCTTTCAATGCCGGTTCCTGAATCAACTCGAACTTTTTTCCCCCTTCGGCACTAAGTGCTACTTACAGGAATGTCTCTCTGTGTTATGGCAGGTTTTCTGCATTTCAGTGTGAAGTACTTAACATGTCCGTGCTAAATTTTAAGTTTTGGAATCAGTCACTTTACACTCTGAGGTGACTCTCGGAGAACTGTAGCTCTTACCAGCGGCAGGGGTGGGGGAAAAGAAGAAAAAAAAAAAACTTCGCTGGAAACCAGTTCCGTGTCCTAAAAGTCTATTTAAAGATGCAAATGTGTGTGCATAGTTAGTGCAGATGTTTTTCTACAGCAACTGTACTTGCTGAGTTTCACCATTTCCATAAAGCACATTAAAACAAGTGTGTGAACACTCCGAGATGAAAGTCTCAAACACTCCTGAGACTTTCAGTGGAAAGTAGAGCCGCCTGACTTTTCTCCAAGCAGACAGGAATGCCCATGATTCAGCAGCCTGAGTAAATAAAAGAGGTCCTTATTTCCTAATTTTGCTGGCTGGCCACACTGCGGCAGCCTCTGTGCTCCTGCCAAAGGGGATGCAGAATTGGAACTACACCCAGCCGCTGAAGGCCTGTCTTTGTTAGCCAGCCAGGCTTTCCCGACCATCTTCTGGCAACAAAACTGCCATATCCTGCAAGGAAGACCTCCATCTCGGGCTTGATGGTTCTCCAGTCTGCCCAAAAGGACGAAACAACAGATTTCGCCAGGTCTGTGTCGGAGGAGGACAGCTGGAAACTCAGTTAGCAGCAGAGCAACACCTGTTCGGTCATATTTATGGGGGAAAAGTGCTCACTAGCAGAAAAGTGAAGTCATCCTAGAAGAAGGTATTCCACAGAAAAAAGGCACCGGAGCACAAAGTTCCTTTGTGATCCAAGCCACCGGCCCCTTGTGTGCCAACCTGGAGAGGAGAGAGCAAAGACTGGATGTGATTTTATCCTGGCTGCTGGGGAGGAACAGGCAAGCGCACCCGAGAAGTGCCGACTGGTTACCAATCAGGGACCCGACAGTCTCAGTTTACAGCCTGCCAGCTGAGAAATGCCGAGGGTCCTGGCCACTCCTTGCTTTCAAGTTTAACTGGAGTAGCCAATTAAAAAAAAAAAAGATCAAAGAAGGAGGAAGAGAGGATGGGCAGAAAGGGTGCCCATCACCTTTGGGGTGATGCCAAAGCTGATCTTGAACCATTAAGCATGTCCTAGTGTAAGATACATGCCTTTTGAGGGCAGGGACTGAGCCTTTCAGAACGTTGACTCTGTAACAACATGGACAATCCAAAATTATTAAGGAGAGAATAAAATAACAAGGTGGAGTGAATCACTGTCAATGGTAAAGAAATTATCCGGAGCTCTGAAGTTCTGGAAACTTCTGATACTTTTAGTTCTTCTTAGGGCTGGGCCCTCGAGAAACTGGCTTACTGATATCCTTTGGCTACCTGAGCTCGTTCATCGTAACGGCAGAGTACTCTCTAAATTGCCCTTCAGGGACTCAGTATCATGTGTGTTCAAGTGCCACACAGCAAGGCTCCTTAACAGGGACAGGATTTACATCAATGGTAACTTTTCCAGGGAAGAAAAGCACACATAGTGACAGGTCTGGTGTAATGACAGCAGTGCAATGACTCAGAATGTGAACGGAAAGTCAAGAGTCTGGAGTTTTATTTCTAGCTTCATAACTGACTTAGAGAGTGACCCGGCCAAGTCGTTTAATCTGTCCCTACCTAGGTACTTCACCTGCAATATGAAGATAATAATTCTTGCTCCTTACCCTCTGGGGTGTTACAGAGATTAGTGAATGTTTCTGGGGCACCTACCGTCCCTAGAAGAAAAGCTGCATATGTAAACAAAAAGATTTATATGTGGTGTGTGCATTTATGCTTCTGCATATAAAATTCTATGTATATAGTATAAACAGATTTTAACATTTTCTTTCCTTTAATGAAACCACTGGAATATTTAAGGATTGGCCCGATGGAAATCTACAGTGCCTTAAGCATTGTACATTCAACCATCAAGAAAATACAACATAAATAGTTGGTGGTATCTAAAAATTAATGGACCATAAGTCCATGCTGACTTTGTTCCAAGTAAGTTATCATACAGAAGATATAATCTTGGGTCTTTACAGACAGATAACCTTGGAACAAGTATTGTGCTATGTAATTGTGAAGCCAAGAATGTAATTTTCAGAGTACCTCTCTTCATAGAACACTGGCAATACAGTCATTGCATTATTGAACATCAAAATAAGTTCATTTCAAAGATGATTTTTTAAGCGTAGAACAATAGGTTAAAACACAGGACCAAAGCAAATTTCCACGTTATCTCCTCCATCGGCTTAAAATGATTATGTCTGTCAGCACAGACACTATAGGAGCAGTTCTGAACTTTCATATTAAGAAGAGTTCACCGTCCTTTTTTCATTCATTAGTTGCCTGAGCCACCTTACGATAAACTGAGAATCCCAAGGAGAATATATAGTTGGCGCACAAAGACTAAGAGAAGTTAGGCACCACTCAAAGAGATCAGTATCTTGACACGTGTGTTTAACAGACACAGGTAGCATAGATATTCCTCATGTTAACCTGGTGCTATCACAGTAACAATTTTACACCACCATATGTAAAAGCATCTAACCAAATTACACAATACATTTTTAAAGCAATGGTTTCGATGGCTAAAGATATGGTCATTCTAAATAAACCATTACACACGATTACACAATTGCTTCCTTTCATTCTCAATAGAAATATCAACAGTTTTAGAAAAGCTGCAATTTTAATGATAGAACTTTCGTACTTTCTGCAAAAATCAACAGCCCCGCATTAAATTCACTTCGTTGTCATAAAACTTATTTAACTACTTGAAAATGAATACTCTTTACTGGGTGTTCAAAAGAGAAATGTAAACTTTAAAATTATTTATAATTCACAGATGCTTTTAAATTCTGTAACATTCCAAATTGTTCTAGAAGGACCAATTAAATGCATTAACAGTTAGGTTATGAGGGAAAAGAGTGGTCACCCATTAATGATAGCAGCTGTGGGGAGCAGGAATTGGTGGTGCACAGTTTTCACCACAGTATTAAGATGAATTCCAGCTACCAGAGCTCACTTTCAATGAAAAAAGAGGCTCACTTTCCCCAACAATCCTTTAGCGCTTCTTCAGATGAGCCAACATAAGAGATAAGAAGTTGTTATCACCCCTCCTTTGCCCTCGGTGGGTCTTTATATCCACGCCGTCTCTTTCGCCAGACACATTTCTATTTCGTGTGCAGAGAGAAGTACAAATGTTTTGCTTACTGTTGCTTAAAGTTCACTTGAACAGACGGAGCTCAATGAATTCCATCTTCCGCAGCCAAATTAAACAGAAAACAGTGCATTCTTAAGCAGTTCACACTTAACTCCACCTCTCAAATCAGAGGACAAAGCTGACGCGAAACCAGTTAAAGAACAGTCATCTGCCTCACGGAAATCGAGACCTGTTTCTGAAGCCAGACAGAAGGAAAGTGGTTTCCATTTACGTGGGGGGGGGGGGGGGGGGTGAGAACTGCTTTACTTTTTCTATCCTTTGGCTTACTTAAAAACATATATAACTAATGATAAGCATCAACCTCTTGGCATTCAATAATTGGCAATCATGTATCACACATCTGTTTATGGTGCTGCAATGGAAGCATTCTATATTATTCAACATGCTTCTCTTTCCCTTAATAATGGTAGACATCATCACAGTGAATTTTCCCAAGTCGGCTCTCTTTTTATCTCTACTATTTTGAGTTAGAAGGCCAGTTTTAGTGACTTTCTTGTCTAGTATTTATAAATGACCTCATACCACAAAGAGTTTGAAGCAGTTCTTCATGGCTTATTTTGTTCATTCATTTATTTAACCAGCATTTATTAAGCACCTACTATGTGTTTGGGTCTGATATTTGCTTGTGCACTCTAGGAATTACTTATTTTTTTTAAGTTTAGGCTTCCTTATCTATAATATTGGAAAAATGCCAGCCTGCATCATAGTTAATATCATAAGAATCAAACATGACATTGGATAAAAGAGCTTTCTAAATTTTTACAATATAAAAATGTACTAAATTGTTACCACTACTATGAAAGTCAAAGTCACCTTTAGGTTATATAACTGGTAAGTGTGGTAATAATACAAAGGAAAACAAATTAACTATCATTTAGTCGTTGCCTTTTTCATAATGAAATTCTAATACTTTTAAAGGACTTAACAGGCATTATTTGTTTAAAAATAGAAAATAAGGGGCACCTGAGTGGCTCAGTCGGTTGAGCATCCAACTCCGGCCCAATCATGATCTCACAGTTTGTGAGTTTGAGCCCCATGTCAGGCTCTGCACTGACAGCTCAGAACCTGGAGCCTGCTTCAGATCCTGTGTGTCTCTCTCTCTCTCTTTGCCCCTCCCCTGCTCACACTAAGTCTCTCTCTCTCTCTCTCTCTCTCTCTCTCTCAGAAATAAACATTAAAAAAAATTTGAATAGAAAATAAATAAAAATGGGGCGCCTGGGTGGCTTTGTCAGTTAAGCGGCCGACTTCAGCTCAGGTCATGATCTCACAGTTCGTGGGTTCGAGCCCCACATTGGGTTCTGTGCTGACAGCTTGGAGCCTGGAGCTTGCTTCTGATTCTGTGTCTCCCTCTCTCTCTGCCCCTCCCCTGCTCACACTGTCTCTCTCTCTCAAAAATAAATGCAAAAAAAATTTTTTTTAAGAAAATAAATAAAAATACCCCCAAAAAATCTTCCAAATGCTGTTAGAGTTATCTTGAAGGTCAATGTGCAGTGGCTTTTCCTTAATAGCTGCACACGCTGGGAAGTTGTGATTAACTCATTACCAAAGTAAAACCCCCATAATGGAATGGTCTGCATTCAAAATCTTGAAGCCACATTACATAGTTCTGACACCAGCCCTTTATCTCACACTATTTTAATTGTTTAGAAATTTCTTGAGGAATTTTATTTTGCTTCAAAATCCTTTGCACTAGGGGTGCCTGGGTGCCTCAGTCAGTTAAGCATCTGACTTCCCCTCAGGTCATGATCTCATTCATGGTTCATGAGTTCGAGCCCCGCATCAGGCTCTGTACTGACAGCTCAGAGCCTGGAGCCTGTTTCAGATTCTGTGTCTCCCTCTCTCTCTGTGCCTACCCCACTCACACTGTCTCTCTATCTCTCTCAAAAAATAAACATTTAAAACAATTAAAAAAATCCTTTGCACTAGTGTGAAATATACCGATTATACTTTACAAAAAAACAAAAAACTCCACACCTTCTGAAATTCTCAGCAAATTTCTCAGTGCTACTAAGTTAATCATTAGCAATTTTACATTAACCTCTTCACTGGGGGAGTATAAGGCAAAGGGAATTCTTCCACTAAGAAAACTAAGTTTGAAAATACTTTTATTAGTCAATGATGGACCTCAGAAAGTTCATTCCACTGTGTAAGTGGTTTCTTGAAGAACTGCCATAACCCACTAGAATTTTCAAACAAAGCAATCAGATTCTCTTTCAAAAAGGAATCTGGTCCCTCAGAATGTTTTCTCATATTAAAGTCTACTTTTACTGAACATTTTTCCAACATGTAGGCATTGGTCCAAGGGTGGTAAACTTCTGGTCACAAGGAATTATAACAGTCTTGAAATGATGTTCACTTGGGCTGAATTTCACCTGTATTATATCCATAGCAGCCGTAAAGCTGATAGGAATTTCTGGCTGTTTAAAAAGGCCACACTATATACTTCACTGCAGATAAAGCCACTGGAGAATACAAAAGTGTTGAAAGGCTAAAATTTAATTAATGACCAATTAGCACCCCCTGTGGGTTCATTGTACAGTAAAGTGATAAATATGGTGTGCTAATATAGAAAAAAAATGTTACAAAGTTTAGGGGGGGAATATTACTACAATTACCTATTATCTATGTCTATTTGATGTTTTATAATACAACGGACCTCCATGTTCTTGATATTGATGTTCATATGTCTAAAATATGGTAAGAACCCTTAAGGTCTAAGACAAATAATTATTATTTTTTTTTTTTAATTTTAAGGCACAACCTTTGACTCATACCAGGTTGTCAGGCTGGAGTACAAAACCCAGTGCTCTCGGATAGCTAGTGAGTGCACCTAGCCAACCACCTAGCAGCCACAACTCAACGTAGTGTGCATTGTCTACTCCTCAATCAGTGTTGATGCATTTTATGGGGCAGTGACATATGGTGGTGATATTAAAAACTGCGGGATGGTGGTATTAAAAATTGGGGGATGTTGGACTATCTTGAAACTTTGTACATATGAAGAAATCTACAGTAGGGAAAATCACTGATGCATCCTCACTGGATAGAGTTTTCTGGTGTTTCAACAGAATCAGTAACTTTTACATTAACACTTCAATAGTAAAACTAAAATTGAAAAGTGAGGTCAGATCCCAGGCAACCCATATGACATAAGGAGTCCTTTATTCCTTTAAAAAAAAGTTCTTTCTTTCTTTCTTTCTTTCTTTCTTTCTTTCTTTCTTTGAGAGAGAGAGAGAGGGCAAGTGAAGCAGGGGCAGAAGGAGAGAGGGAGGGAGGGAGGGAGGGAGGGAGGGAGAGAGAGAGAGAGAGAGAGAGAGAGAGAGAGAGAGAATCTTAAACAGGCTCAACACTCCACACAGAGCTTGACGAGGGGTTCAATCTCACGACTGTGAGATCATGACCGGCTGAGCCACCTAGGTGCCCCAAGAGTCCTTTATTTCAAGTGAGATTATGTTTGGTAAAGTACTGTGTAAGCTGCAAAGGACAGAAGAATTTTCTTAAAACCACTCTAACAAGGGTGTGATGAAATATTTCTACACAGGTCATACAATATCAAATACCCTTCTTCATTCACATCAGGTTTTCCTTCCATTTACCTCATTGGGCAAAATTTGAAAGGGGCAATCCTGAAAATAAGACTGATTATCAATCAGATGGCTTTTCCAGGTACCTTACTCTCCCTTCATTTTCCATTTCTCATTTCTGGTTCAGTTTACTCTTCTCTAGAAACTCTATCTGAGAATAAATATAAAAATAAAATCCATCCAGTTCCTATCATTTTTTTCTTGTAACAGTTCTGGTAATTTATCTATGGGAACAAATCCTGGCCAAAATAGTGAGTGTGTGTGTGTGGGTGTGTGTGTTTATGCAGAGTTAACTAAAATGTTCAGAATAGACTAATGATTTCTGCTAAAGTAATTTTTGAAATCCTTTTATTATTTCTCATTACAAAAGTGTTAATCATAGTAATTTGCCACTTAACATGAGTCAATGCACAATCATGTCTTATTCAAACACTTTATTAGGGGACATCTTTACAATGCTACTTTTACTGATTAACACATATTACATATAATTATAATGCTTTTATTAAATTCTACATTTATATGTTTAAACATACATACATAGGATGAGACGTCTTGCCAAATATCCCCAAACCAGTGACAAAGTCATGCCTCAAAAAGCCCATGATAATTCCTTATCCACTACTTCATTCGGTCTCTATCCAAGGGAATTTTAAAACCACAAAACAATGTCTAAGAATCCAAGGCAGTGTGGCCATAGTAACAAGCCAAGAAATAAAGCTGGCTGGAGTTGGGGGAACCAATTGGAGACCCCCATCTACTCCTGTTTCACAATGACATGTAGCCATCTACACCTCTGGCACCCAACAGCTAGGACACAAGCAGTGGATAAAATTCCACTGAAAACTTAATGTGCTAATAGGATTTAAATAAGAGTAAATTATGAAATTCGAGTCGGGTAATAAGGAATTTGATATGTACCTGCTTAGTCCTCATGTGAAATGCACCAATTCTGAATCATAATTTTCATGGAGAAATTTATGACACTGTTTTTTGCCTTTGAAGAGGGGGATATGGAGAGCAATACACATCTGTATATGTCCAAGGCTTATTGGTATGACCCTTGCAACAGCACGTTTCAAATACTCTGAGACTTTAAAACCTACTAGCACCGTCCTGGGATCTTGACTGACTAACTGCTGTCTGTTAGAAAGGGCTGGTTTTTGAATCTTTACGAAGCCTCCTCCCACATCTGGGCTCTGCTCTTTTCTCTAAAGATGGCCCGATGTTGTTTGGCATGGGTTACGCACACCTCTAGGTCCGACTTGAGGGATCAAAGGAAAGAAAATAAGTGAATTTGATTGAAGCCTACACAGAGTAAAGAAAGTCAAGGCTGTCATTCCTAACTTTTCATATATATGAAACAGAAGACTGAAGGTCCGTGGGAAGTCTTAGCCTTCAGAAAAAAAAAAAAGTCTGAACTTTACTAAGGAACACACAGGTCAATGAGAGGGAGGAACATGTTATAATCTCGCACTAACAGTAGCAGTTGATGGTGGCACTGAAACACGAACCAAGGGAGGCAGCCTGGTCCAGGCGTGAGATAACTCTCCAAGGGTGTCCTTCCTTAACCCTCCCTGCTAAAACAGCAACCTCAAATGCCACCAAGTCATCTAGTTTTTCATGAGTCAATGAATAAACTTAAAAATGGTATTTAACGTTGCTCATTCCTTTTATTAAAGACTTCACTGTTTCTTCTATTACAAAACTAATTTATGTTCACTGACGTGTATATACACATAGACACAGGAAAACAAAATCACATAACAATACTATGATCCCATAACCTGTGGATGACAGGTCATGACAGCCTATTTCTTAATTTAATTTCACTACTGGCTACTGGCTAGGAAATGTTACACACACTTCACACACACACACACACACACACACACACACACACACACACACTCCTCCAGTTCTCCTTAACAGTGGGTCTCTTTCCTTCTCTCTCTTCTTTCTATCCTCTCCTCTGAGCAAGGGTGGCTTGGTCAGATTAGGTATTGGCAAGGAAAAGCAGAAGAGAAGTTTCCATAAAACTAGAGCTATAGTTAGCTTCACCTTTGTCTTGCTCTGCCCTGAGAGGCACATTCCCTACCACTCATCCCAGAGAGGGAGTCAATGAAGGCTGCTTTTCCCCTTTCCCTAAGCTATCCTTCCTCCATGATTATTGCGGCCACCATGACTCTGTGCGACGAAACCAAGAGCTGGTCCTCTCCCCCAACCAGATGATCCAGGGCAGTGTTTCTCAGTATAATCCATCACCCCCTGCTCCCCAACCTCCCAAACTATCTGCTGAAAATGCAGACTCCTAAGCTCCAGCCCAGTGCCTACTGGCTCTGAACTTCTGAACAAGTGGCGACCCAGAAATCCCCACTTGTAGCAAGCTTCAGAGTGTTTCCCCTGCACTCCCATGTTTGAAAACCACCGTAGAATCTTTTCTTTCCCCTAAAGAACTTAAGCCCCCTGCTTAAAGTTGGCCACACTCGGCTGTGCCTTTTCCATATTCGCTGCTCTCACCAGAACAAGGCTGATGGTGGGGTTCCTCTCCCTATGCAAAGACCGAATGGAATCCCAGGCCTTCCAAGGAGCAGCTTTTACAAAAAGAAAATGAGATCATTATCTCCTTTGCCTTCCTGTCCCTTAACAGTTGCCCCTCCCACTTTCAGTAGGACTCCCAGCTTCAAATCTTTTCAGTGTAATGTCCAATTAGCTCCCATAAGTTACTTCCTGTCTGTAGAACTGTGGCTGGCAGCAGCTTGTATGTTTCTAGAGAAAGACAATCACCATTTTGAAAGTTATAAAGTTCAAGTACATAAAAGCTGGGTGTTACATGATGCGGATAGAGTTGTGAATAAACAGCTTGCTTCAAATATGTACCTGAAAAAGTCTATGTCTTTAATTTTTGTCGCTAATTCCTTTCGAGCTGCCTTAGCCTGATGAAAAATATCAATATGCTATGAAATGCAGCTCGCCCCGCGAAAACCACTTCACGTGAAGACAACTGTCCTAACTAAATACAAAGCAGGAAGAGGGGAAAGGGGACAGGAGCTTCGGATAATCAGCAATACTTTCTTTTTCCACTCAGGAAGGCATTTCTAGAACTGCTGATTAAATGCCTTAAATTTGGACCTCCCTAGAAACTGTAGAGATGTTGTTTTTTGAACTGGCTCCTCTCAGTCTCTCGCAACTTCCTGGGTACTGCATGTGAGGGTGGCATGCCATACAGTAAATTAAGCCTTCTGCTGTCAGGGCTGGAAATAGGAGGGGAGTAGAAAAGTGGCTTGATCTCAAATGATTTTTATTGGCTTCATTTACATCCTGTTTAAGGTCTTCTGAGTAGCTCAAGGTGTCTTATCTCTGGCTACCAGGGGGCATTTTGCAGTCAAAGCAGTTAACATACTTTCTCTCTCTCTCTCCTCCTATTCCTTTCCCTCAAGCGCTCTCGCTCTCTCTCTCTCTCTCTCTCTCTCTCCCTCCCTCTCTTTTCAAACCATCCTATCTTATCGCACACATCTCTTCAGGCTGAGGAGAACCCATACTTATCAGAAGCAGTGCACTCTATTGTCCTGGGTGGGCTCTTGGAGACAAATGAAAGTTTAAGTCAAAAGAAAATCAGTTAACCTCTTCTACACTCAGTTTAGAAATACTCAGGACTGTCTCACTTTTATTAGTGCTAAATGGTACGAGAGGTTATCCCCCTGTGATTACATGCATACAAGACAGCCACCCCTATAGTTTTAGAGGTCTAGGTACAAAGTTGCTGGCACCCTATTGCATTATGACCCTAAATAATGCAGTTTACAAGCTTTATGGAAGCCCTCACGTTGAGGTGATTCTCCCCACACTATGGGTCATTTATGCACAGTATCAGTGGAGGAGGAAGCTCCATTAACATACCAGAAAAAAACCCACAGAAACAAAAAGACAGTGGGGGCAAGCAGGGAACAGCAGTCGAGAGAAGAAACTTCTTTCTCTCCAGGTGCACCTGAATGCTAAACCATGAAGTCGGCATAAACACTAGATGTTTAGTAACATATTCTGTATGCTATTAGTAACTTACAGGATACATCTTCTCTAATAGCAACACATACACACCCTTATTCAAGCCTATTAAGGAATCAGACAGTCTGTCAGGGAAGCCAAGCATGGAGATGCTTGATCCTTCTGTTACAAACTCTGTAACAAGAGCCTGTGACCAGGCTACAGGCTGGAATTGTCCAAGGAGCTTTTAAAAGTATTGGGACCCTCCCCAGATCAAGTAAATCAGACTCTGAGATTTGGGGCCCTGGGGAGTGCAGTCAAGGCTGACAGCCATGGCCCCAGATTATCACGAGTCAATTTGCAAAACCCCACGAAAGGTGGTCCAAAAGCTAGATTCCACAAAAACAAACCCTTTCATTATCTGCGCTCACCTGCTCCGTGACAGGCGAGCTAGCATAGAGGCAAGTTTTCTGCAGCACTTTGTGTCAAATGCAATGAACCAGATCTTTTTTTAAAAAGTTAAAGCAAGCAATAGTGAACACTGCAATCACTCACCATTATCACATGTGAAAGAGCAATATGTGAACAGTTATTAGGCGTCTCATCTGTGTGTTTTATATTCCTTTTAAAAATTCCCATTCCTCTTCTCCTTCATACCCCAGCACCCCATGGGCTCCTTTATATTAGTGATAACCCCATCCTTTCACCTGCAGTGAAGGTTCTCTTAATTGTCCATTATCTTAGTGTGTCAGCACAAAGGAGCAGGGATGGAGCCCTCGTCCAAACGGTTTCACCTCCCTCTCCTGAGAGTGATGCCCTTGTCAAGGCATTAAAGACACGAAAACCTGCCACTTATCAGAATCGTATTTGAATCGAACCACTGTCCTTGAAAACTGTAGGCAGGAGATGGTATCACAGCACACCACATTGCCAGCTCCCATTCCGCGGCGGCTGGAACAGTCTGAAAAGATACTATCCAAACTTTGCCATGCATTCCTCATAATAGAATTACAGGTAACAATGAAAACATGTCCACCGATTTTCTTAAGGGTTAAATACAAAGAAATTCACAGGTCAGATGGTCCAGGAATGCAATATTAACAGCTCCAAGCCCTAGGACACCTCTGGATGTAAACTCACCAAGGAACCAAACCATAAAACCTTTCTAATTACTCCACACCTCCAATTCTTAGCAAACATAAGTCAAGACTATTAAAACATCACATTTATCTTGTTATAATGAGGGAGAATAAACACATCTTTAGTGGTCTTATAAACAGATTCAAAAACAAAGCACGCTCTAAATAGCACTGAAAAACAAAAAAAAGTGAAAAACAGGAAAAAAATACTATTTTCAAGTATTCAAGTCTGTTGGTATGACTTCCACATTTTCCTATTTCCTTGCCGCTTTTTATACTTCTTTCTTACTCACTTCAAACCCGCACTGCCTTAGGAAAAAAAATTTATGCGTGCTTTTAACAAGTAAACAAGTGTACAAATTAATTCAGAGAGCAGTAATTTTGAAAATTTTCTATGTTTAATGTGCACTGCAGTTAAACTACTTTTTCTGTACAAATTAATTTACTGCATCAGTGATCGATGTTTATGTTTAGGCAATTTTATTTCTCAGTATGGTAAAATTAGACCTAATAGTTGCAACCTGTTATGTCCAATCTGTCACTGAAATTCAAATTGCCTTTCTCCTATTATTCAAGGAGCAATTTGGAGGAATTAAAGCCATCTAAAAACGGAAGACAAACAATTCTCTGTAAGGACTCAATAGTCTGTGTCGTCAACCAAATCCACTCCCCCATGATCTCTCGTAAGCAGGTTCTTTCGACATGATTTTTCTGAGATTCTCGAACTTTCACATCTGCCAAGCCACACAAGAGAAGATTTTCGGTTAAATTAAAACTTGTATCCTAAAGATGTTCAGCCTCTCAAGAGAAGTAATCAAACACGCAAAGATTTTGTTATTGATTCCAAAATAACAACCCCAACCTTCACGGGTGCTGCATCCTTTTTTTTTTTTCATCTTCTTTGCTTTATCTATGAATATATTCTTTAATTTTTCCTTGCAAAATAAGTTTAATTCACAAATTTCTTACTGGGGAGAAATCAATGATTTAGCTGCCTAAGATTTAAAGTTTGCAGCAATGGGTGCTAAGATTAGAAGAAGACCAACTTTACAAACAATTTTTGTTTTGCTTGGTTTTTGTCATTGTTTAGCTACAGGCTTGACCCTACATAGTAGTTCATGCTTGCTCTATGAATACAATGACATATCTAAATGGAGACAGTGGGAAGGGACAAGCTGAAAAACTGGTGCAAAGCCAACAGGGGCTCAGCCTAAGAAAGACAGAAGGGGTTCCCTCAGCCCCAAGTAAAAGGGGACATAATCTATTGGGACTACACTTCAAATACTCCACACCATCATTTTACAGTGCGCTCTCGGGAAGTTTTTATTCTCTTCAACAAAAGGGCCCCAAATCAATTGCTGCTATAATCGTCACTTAGTATAAGAGGATTTCTGAAAATATTTCTTTGGTAACATTCCCTGACTTCCATCTTTTATTCCTTCCCCAATAGAGTTTTTTTTTGTTGATTACCAGGAGATTACACGTAGACTTAGGAATGCTTCATCATGATGGGATAACCCCAGTTTTCCTGTATGATTGAAATTCCACATTATCAGTGGAAACCTGAACTAAACATCATTGTTGTTGTTGTTGTTGTTGTTTTAGTCTCACAGTGGCCAAGTGGCCAATGACTAGTTTGGATCTGTTCTTGCTCTCTTCTTGTTTGGCTGAAATAACCAAATGCAATGATAGTTTGCCTCAATTTCAGCCTCTTTAGTGTCCCATATGGCCTCGGCTTTTATGCTATTCATTAGTCTCCAGAGGATACCAACTTTGATCCTGGGGAGGGGGCGGGGGGAAGGGCAAAGGAAACAACCCAATGTAGCTCTTCCTCACCACTGACAAACTTGCATACAGCTTTCTCTCTAAATGGAGATAAGAGGACACCATTAAGAGGGGTAATTATTTATAATTATTTGTTCAGAGTCATTCTACATTAGTGGAAAAGCTGGTATTGAAATCAATGAAACAAAACTGACAAGAATGTCATTCTTTTGCTTGTTCTCTCTCCCTTTTTGACTTTTCCATTATCACTTTTTAAATTCTAAGACAAACTCATTTCCTCAGACGATTGCTTAGATCATCAAGTTGATTAATAATTTTACTTCGAGGCAGGGCTGATTAATGTGGATTATTCAACTGATTAATACTGTTACTAGATCACACATCCAAGTGAGCTCTAAGTGTCTTGTTTTCCAAAAGAATTTTTTAATTATTGAAATGGTTTCTAATTAATGTGACTTGATCTTCTTAAGTTTGGAGAACTGATCATATTGTGAAATTGAGATTTTATTTGTCCTTTTTTGGCTTTCTCAGTACTAAAGAACTAAGACAGAACAAAATGAAAACAGAATGTATTGATTTATAGCATTTTAAAACTCAGCTCTGTGACGGTAAGAATCTATTGTTCACCTATGGAAATTCATTGGTTTCAAAATGTCAACCTTGTAAATGATATAGACGAATGACCTACTAGCACTTCATCTTCCACTGCCCACCAGCGCTGAGAGTCCCCACCTCAGCCCGCTGAGAAAGTACAAGTCTCCCTCCTGCCCAACAGTGGTGAGCAGATGGAATTCTATCCATCCCACCCTCTAAAGACACCTCCAAGGAACCCCTCCATAGCATTTAGCCTGTCAGTGCAGAAGTCCCCCGGCTGTCAACTTGCCCAGGGAAATTTTAACATGTAAGTGTGTACATGTGTGCATGTGCACGTGCACACACACACACACACACACTCACTCACTCTTCTGTGGTGCCTAACTTGCAAAGTTCCTATAAAACCCAAGGACTTACAGCTACTCCACCCACACCAAGCCTGGCATTTCAGGAAGCCCATGCCCTCACAGAGACCTTGACTTGCACAGCTTCTATTCACCCACACTCCGGGATCGAAGGAAACTTCTGCCTCTCATGAGAGTTCCCCACCTCCCATACCTCTTCCTATTCTAGAGGAGCCAGGGAAGGCTCTACTCAGTGCTCATGACACATAGGAAAGGGCCAGGAGAACTTCTCCTTCAGTGAATCCTGAAGAAATGCTAGTCTGGCTTCCTTAATGAAGACTCAGAATTCAAATTCCCATCTAAATAACGCTTATAACTCATGTGTGTGACTCACTGTTCAGTCACGAGCAGCCTCTAGCACAAACCCAAGGCATCTTTATGAGAAACACAGAAGACAATCCAATCCAAGAGGATAAATTCCAAAAGGTGTCACTCTTATAAAGAAACCATAAAAAAAAAAACTGTCCCTTACACTGGTTGACAAAAGCACTGCTGAATTTCTGTCCCTTCATCCTGTTGTTGGAGATTCTGTGAAATACACAAACTGTACAACTATATGCTATGACCCTTTAACAAACCTTGCATATCAAAAAAAAAAAAAAATGAGCTAATCCAAGAACCTAACCTCCATTTTTTTGCATTTTTCCATTAGAAAATATGTGATGAATTCCAAGTGAGCAACTTATGAAATAAACTTCTGGTGGTACTAAAAACCGCAAAAAGCAAATGAATCAATGTTGCTCTAGCAAATTTTCATTGATCTCATTGATCCTATTTATGCAAAGTTGTTTAGCCTCAGCATGTCTCTTTTGAAAAGATAATTTTTTCAGTTCCATTAATTTTATCGTGGGTCATCAATGAGTACTTTTTATAACGCATAATTCCTTGACGATGTATCTTTGAGCTAATGTGCTTTTTATTCTATACTTCACGCAGTCTAGGTAGATCATGGAAAACCTGAGAGATGAGACTTATCTGAGGCAACAGTCTACCTTGCTTTTTAACTCATTCAAGTCAGTCTTTCATGGTTTCACCCATTCATTCATCAAACAAACATTTGGGTATGCCCTGGTACACAAAGGTATACAGGAGGAGATCGCCACCCATTCTTGGTTTTGGATAAATACAGACACAGATATTTAAAATGTACATACTTTATACATACATATATATATATATATATATATATATATATATATATATATATATATATATATTTGTGCTTGTGACAAAAAAAGACTTTTTAAAAAACCATTAAATGAGTTTGTTGTTCAAGAGCTACTACACTTTATCTTTATTTTGTGAATACACATAATACATTTAATTCCTTAGTATGAGTCCATAGAATGTAACACCACGACCAACCATCGGGGCAGCTTAACTTTCTAAAACAGACAAGACTCATTCTCTTTTATAGATTTTTTTCTCCTATTTTCTTTTTAATTCTCCAGCTAATTTTTTGTTGGCTATCTTTTATATTGTTATAATCAAAGATTTATCAAAGTCCATAAACAAAGCTACTATTGTTAAGACTATAACAATTGAGTAAAAGTTATTCAGTCTCAACTTCTATTGAAGTTTCAGTTATTATTTGGGGCTTATGCCACTTGCCTTAGTCATCTTGCCACCTTCCCCTACCGTTTCTTTTTTTTATTATTATTATTTTTTTCAAGTTTATTTATTTATTTTGAGGGAGAGAAAGCATGAGCATGAGCAGGGGAGGGGCTGAGAGACAGGGAGAGAGAGAGAATTCCAAGCAGGCTCAGCACAAAGCTCAACGTGGGGCTTGAACTCATGAGCCATAGGATCATGACCTGGGCTGAAATCAAGAGTCAGACTCTTAAACTGACTGAGTCACCCAGGTGCCCCGTCCCTACCATTTCTTAAAGGAATGCTTTGCTTTATGGTGGATTTCCCAATTCTTACTAGCATACTACCTCACAGAGAGTTCACTTGGCATTGATTTTCTTTCCCCACCTAAGAGAGAAGTCTGTTCGATGATCATTGATGTTTTCTCTCATTCCTTTGTCACCTCTCTTGCCCAAAGTCCTGACCATATCCTTTCCTGTGGCTGTGGTCACATGACCTTATTTGGTGTGCCATCCCAGGAAGGGTTTCCATCGTGTTGCTCATTCTATGGATTCTCCTACTTGACAAGTGCATTAATTTTCAGACTGGTTCTTCTCTCACCTACTCTCCTTTGAAACAGAGGTCATTTAGAAGCCCACCCAATGAGCTGGTGAATCAATCTTTAGGTGTATCGTGGCCACACCTCAGTCTCATTCTTCTCATCCATTCATACACTCCACAGTGACACCTTACATACCAACTTATGGGTGACACTCTGTACCTGGCCCAGTAGACAAAAGTTGACCAAGACACTGAATTATTACACTGAATAGCTCACTGAATGGGGTGGGGGGCAGACATGTAAACATACGATTACAACAAAACAGAATTGGGAATGTAATAAAAGCCTCTACAGAACTGCTGCAGGAGTCCTACTGAAGAAACACCAACTACATCTTCAAAGATACAGAAAGGCAACCCAAGTATGTGTTGTACTAAACCTGAAAAAAGAATCCGGAGTTTTCCACATATAGAAAAGGGGACTGAGCATTCCAGGCAAAAAGAAACGTATGTACAAGAGCAAAGATCATGTGATCGGGGAACCAACATTTGTGTCAAATGATCAGAGTGTAACTCAGACTTAGCTGTGCACTAAAATCACCTGCAGGTCTTTTTAAAAATATTGATGCTTGTGCCCTAGTCCCAGAAATTCTAATTACATTGGGCTGGGGATGAGCTTAAATCAGTATTTTTTTTTTAAGTTTCCTAGGGGATGCCAACTGGCAGCCCGGATCTGCACTAGAACACAGAGTTTGTGGGAGGAGGTGGCAAAAGACATTGCTACATAAAGTCAGGATCCAGCTCACGGCAGACTTGCCCATCAGGCTAAGGGCTTTGAATCTATATGCAGGCACAGAGAGCTGTTAAAGAATTTCGATCAGAAGAGAAGGGATTCCATCAGAGCACTGTGGATCGGGAGGGAATGGACGAAGGCTAGAGGCTGTGGCAACGGTTCAGACGAGAGGTGAGAAACCTAAAATAAAGGAACAGCAGTGGTGGTGGGGTGGAGGGGATGCATTCACTTGTTTAGAAACGTTCAGATCCAAAAGAACAGATCATTCACTAATAACACATGATGAGTGAAGAACAATCCCTGTGATGTGTATTCCTCCTAATTCCCTGCCATTCATCTTACCATTGTCACTAATTAGCTGGTTAGTGTAACTGTTTGCAAGAAGATTATTAGGCTCAGTGTGATTATTAGATTATTATTATTATTAGATCATTAGGACTGTGTGGCTCAGTCCGTTAAGCATCTGACTCTTGATTTTGGCTCAGGTCATGACCTCAGAGTTTGTGAGTTTGAGCCTCACATTAGGCTCTGCACTGACAGTACAGAGCCTGCATGGGATTCTCTCTCTCTGCCCCTCCTCTGCTTGCATGAGCACACATAGGTACTCTCTTCCTCTCAAAATAAATGAGTAAACATTTTTTTAAAAAGAAGATTATTAGGATGAGATTATAGTTTTGAACCCCACATGGAAGAAACAACTGTACCCCTTTCTACTGTACACCTTTCTGGTTAAAGCCAGTTATCTTGAGGGGCGCCTGGGTGGCTCAGTCGGTTAAGCGTCCGACTTCGGCTCAGGTCGTGATCTCGCGGTTTGTGAGTTCGAGCCCCGCATCGGGCTCCGTGCTGACAGTTCAGAGCCTGGAGCCTGCTTCGGATTCTGCGTCTCCCTCTCTCTCTGCCCCTCCCCTGCTCATGCTCTGTCTCTCTGTCTCTCAAAAATAAATAAACATTAAAAAAAAATTTTTTTAAAGCCAGTTATCTTGAAACTACACACACACACACACACACACACACACACGCATCTCAAAGGGAGGTCAAAAGAAGACTCAGTTGGTTAGATTAGAATAAGCAGTCTTCCCTATTGGGGATGCTCTACATGTATGTTCTACTGATGCTAGGTCAGCAACAACACCCTTGAACCTGAAATACTATGAGGTATGCCAAAGGAGCATTATTTAGGAAGAACACAGACAAAGATGACAACAGAATACTGAAGCAAGAACATTTCTATGTGTTAGCACATTCGTTTTTGTCCTGGCTCTGCCTGGAAGAGTCTTTGCAAGAATGAAAGCATGTCACGATGTTATCAATTATGTAGCGGTGGTTTTAAAATGTAAACTTCATCTGGACTTTAGAGAAAGACAACCTTTTGGTTTTCTAAATAATTGGAGTTAGCAAAAATTATTTGGAAAGCTATGTTGATATTCACAACAATCCCTTTACATGTGTACTGTGCTAACTTCACCTAGATAAAGAACTTGTAAAACCCTTTACATACTTCTCCCACTTACTTACTTTAACGATTAGTCATTAATAACAAAATATAAACATTTAAGTCCCTTAGGCATTGGCATGTGTCCACAAATTTCCTTCTGTCTTATGCGGATAAAGTTACAAGTTTGCACTCTTCTAAAATTCAAATACTGAGCATTATTAGAATTGTCTAGCACTGTTAAGGACCTACTAAATGCTTAACCAATATATTTTAAGAGGGGTTGGCAAACTAGGTTTGCAAGCTAAATGTACCTGTTTCTGCAAATAAAGTTTTATTGGAAGAGCCATGTTCATCATTTACATATTGAGCATGAGTTCATCAATACAGCAGAGTTGACTACTTATGACAGAAATGATATGACCTGCAGAACCTAAAATATTTACTATCTTGACTTTTACAGTAAAAGTTTGCAAACCCCTGTAATATAGCATTGTCCTATCATGTATTAACAACCTCCTCTCATATACTAAGAATAAATATTTAAAACACCATTTTTTTAAAAAAAAATATCTCTGCTGTCTTTGCTAAAATAAAAAAATTTGACTTTGCCTAAAATTGACTGGACTATCACACTTTGGGGAAGGGGTGGTGAGGGCTGGTAATTATATTCTGAAACAAGCTATATTCTGACATTAACTACATAAATTTAACTCTGCTAATGTCTGTTAAGGAATTTCATCCTTCAATCATTTTTCACGTGTCCATTTTTTTTTAGTACTGTAATTCATTAATACTTGCTCCTACTAAGCAAGTTTGCTTCTAGAATCTATTGTATATTATTTAGCTGTCTGTGGCTGGGTGGCCTAAAATAGTCATCTGTCAGCTTTCAGCAAGTATCCAATAGCAGATACATACATTATCATCAAGAGATCTTTACGCCGAATTCTACTGTGGAAAAGATCTGAAGTAAGCTAGTTATTTTTTCTTATTTGGGCTCCTTTTCTTTAAAACTGTCATATTTTATATTGGCCAGAATTTGTTTCTTTTACACCCCTAAGAACGATTGCTATATGCATGAATTTCTGCCTTCTGCGAAGACTATAACAATCTTTCACCTACTGGCTTTAGAGATTCATGTCTGTGTGGGTGCCAGATTCTGCAGAAACTAGCTGCCAAATGCGTTATCTTCCAAATAGTGAGCTCTGATCTCATCATTCCCTTTAGTAAAATGCCCTGGCATTCAGGAAGCCATGCTGTTGATATGCAACTTCTACAGATTTCACAGGCTTTGATTTTGATTTCACTCAAACACCGCCATCTCCATGCCCTATTCCAATAAGCAACTGTTTGGCCATCTTGAAATTTAATGTGTCTTATGTTGTCTCTTGCACTTTTATGTAGTTAAAAATGATTGTGATACCCTCACAAGGGTACCTTAAGGGCTTCTTAAATGAAAAGTTTTTTTTAATGTATTCCATTTAAAAATATGTATCCATGTAAAAATATGAAATGTTAAATTTTACATTTGCAAATATTGGTATGTTTGATGTCACGTAAACCAAACAATCAAATACATGAGGTTTTCTTTCTCCTATTTGGAGCTTCTAGAAGGAGGGTGATAAATATAAAATTATTTTGAATACAGGGCTTTAAAGGGGCCTGTCTGCTCTCAAAGCTACAGATTTTAATCCGCTATTGCATTTTTTTTGTCGGGGGAAAAAGTCAGATGGCTCTGTACTATTAGGAATAACAATGCTTGGTCAAAAAGGAAACAATAGCATTGGATGGAACTGGCTTTTTCTTTCTCTCTTTCCACTTCCATTTGCCAAACTGCCCACTCTGCTTTTTATGTAAAACTGCAGATGTCTTCTTATTAATCAAGATTCTAATACATTCCAGATGAATAAACAACTTCGCCACTGCAGTGCGTACCTACCACTCTTCTTAAACCCAGGATTTATTAGAGTCGCCTGTTCCAAGATCTCTTAACTTAAAAAAGATGGTTTATTGTTCCTATTTCTACAGCAAGGGCCTAATAAATGCACTGAAGCTATGTCTTTGTCCCTCTGCGATGCAATATTCAAAGAGATTTCCAACCCTACAGTGTAACATTATCCAAATCCTTTGAAACCTTAAGTAGTTTGCTCAAACTCAATCATCCACATACAGAAATCATAGACAATCAATACAAATGCAATATGTTAGCGATGACGTTAGAGAAACAATGTCCCAAGATCCTTTGCAGTATGCATCTGTACCTTCAATATTCACTGTATGTTCCAAAGTGGCAGCCAAAACATAAAGCTCTAATTAAAAAGCACTCTTTGGTGAATAGCTAAATATTTTGCTTTTTAACTTCTCCCTATACAAGGAATAATTTAGGGAAAATGATCTACACACTTGGTATTGATTAGCTCAGGGCTGTGATTTCTCTGATTTCACACTGTTGATATTTCAATGGAAGTTTACCATGTAATTTAACCAATCAAAATATGTTCAAGTACTGATATTTAAAAATTAAATTCTGCTCAACAATCATTATTTCACGTTATTTTTACTTGTGCCATTTTTAGGCTAGAGGAAAATAGGTCTTTCTCTACATAATCAAAAGAAAACAGGACAGGGAAGTAATAATAAGGTGTGTAAAAGCACATATTATCCCAATGTATGTGGCTAATGGCTTTTGTATAGTATTAGCACCCTTCTTACTGCTCCCAGTTTACTAATGTTCTGACTAATACTGGACTCCTAAGGGTGGTTCTATAAATAAGACATTTATATAGAAAACTAGGAAAAAAAGGAAAGGTTATAATATTAACATACCAAACTCATTTTTAATTAAAGAAATAAAAAAGCCCAGTCTTTTGGGGGTTTGGGAAAATAAGGTAGTCAAATGAGACCAATTAACTTCATTAGCTTCTGCAAATACCTAGTTTTCTAACACATTCCTATTTTTCCATCTGCTCCACAGTTAAATGTGTCTACAAATTAACATTTTATTTATGACTCAGGTTCTGATTCATAAAAATTATGCACATATTATACAAAGGCCTAATACTTCATGGAAAAATACAGAGGGCTACATTGCAACTTATTTACCAATGTTTTTTTTTTTTCTTGAACAAAGCAAATCTAGATCATAAAATACCATATATCAGAAAAGCAGTTGCACACCTTCCAGTCACTTCTGTTTTTAAGACAAGGTATTTCCCTTGGATACATTTGAAGGCAACAAAATTCCTTCTTTTCTAGGTCCCCCTTTCTTCTGCTCATCTCATAGCAAATGGCAGAGGGGTTCTTATTCAGGATCTTCCAAAGTTCTATCCACTTTAGCCTGACATTCACATTAACTTCAAACCCCAGAGCGCATCCACAGTGTGCTGGAGATGCTTTATATCTGAGTTTTAAATGCTGTGCAAGTGCCCGTGCTTCCTACTGGCTTGAACAGTAGAGCAGAGCTTTCAAAATATGTTGCAACGATAAACAAAAATCAACGTGGGTAAAAGGACCAGTCCGGTGCTGATTCCATTTTATGTATATTTCTAGGAGCTTTATCCATAAGACAAACCAACTTTAACAAACTATTCATTACCATTCAACTGTTCTAGAACTGAGAATAACTGGCACTTTTGTAAGTGGGTTCAGGAGTTACTTAATTTCACTTTAACTTCTGTAAGTAACTCTTTATCCCTTGCTGACATGCCTTATTATTATTTTATTATTTACAGCAGTATTTGTTCATAAATCAAATTCATATACCTCTTATGATAAAAGGAAAACACAAAAAGTCACAGAAGAATTTTCGTTTTGAACCCAGTAATTTCAAGAAGCTGTATTTCTACAAATTACTAGGTTGGCTCCTGGTATATAAGCTCTTTCTGTCCGGGTACCAGTGCCTCGAACAGCTGAAGTCTAAATTACCACTGCATTTCCATTTCTTAGCACTGCCAAATTCTTCAGACCTTACTGAAGGAAGACCTTACTATCTTGAAGGAAGCCTATCATATTTAGGATAGTTGGGGGAAATAATTGGTATTTAAAAGCATGAGACCTTCATTTTTTGAGACTTCTAACAATTTGACCTCATGCAGTAAAATCGAGTATATTTACTCTATCTGATCTACTTTTTAATAGTCAGGGTGCTCCAAGAAGTGTACATATTTGGATTTTAAAATTTTTTTAGTGAAAAGACAGCATATATCATGGGGAAAAGGCGTGCTTCTGTTTAGATTCTGTGCTTCAAAAAAAATGTATTTGCTAATATACAACAGAGCTATCATAAGTCAAAAAGTTAAATGAGATCCAGCATTTTGGATAATAAAAAATGTGGTTACTAAAAAATGATCAGCATATGATTTGCTCAGATCCTCTGGAGAAACAGTGATATAAGCAGGAAATCAATATTAAAGGCACGACACGGCAGAGTATTGGCTTGGACCATACCTCCAAAGAGCTCACAGATGTGTGGGGAAATAATTTTCAAGCACCCTACATTTCTCTTTGGATAATTTTCACACGTAACATGAACTCAAATCCTTGCCTTGATTCTTCAGTTTCTTTGACTGTGCAGTGGTCCAGGAACCCATTAACCGGGATGTAACTGTCTCAGAGAAAAGGAAAAATCTACAAGTGGAAGCAGCAACAGAAATCAACTTGTCTAGCACTCTGTTTTTCAGCCCAGAGGGATTAAGTTCTTGCTTCAAGTTCCATAATAGTCATTGATGCTTTTCATTTGGAGTTCTGAGGTCTACATCTATGTCACCAGGTGATATGAACAGTGATGAAGAATTGTGGAATTGCCAGGGATATCCGAACCATGCAGCAAAATCAATGAAGCAACGTAAATGCGACAAAAGTAACGTAAGTGCTGGTATGAACTTATTTTGTCTCAGACATGGAAGTATGTGTATTATCTAACTTAACGTATTTCAATCCCATTTTGATATGGCAAAACAAAATGAATCAGGTAAAAACAAAAAAACAAAAAAAAAACAAAACAAAAAAACAACGGTGTTCCCTAGTAATAAAATAGCAATACATTCATCAGCTATCACCCAGGATAGCTGCCCATAATTTTGATTTTTAATCACATTCTCACTTACCTATACCCTAATACCTTTTAAAACCAATTAAGTTTCTTCTTGGCAGATGATGGACTTGCAATTGTGGTTGATTTACGGGTTTTTCTCCCTGATAACTTACATTCAGATCAATCTATGGCAGATGAATGCCTTCTATAAGCCCTATCTGAATGAATATAGAGTAACAAAGGGTGTGGGTTCCAGTTTCACATCTTTCTCTACACCCTCAAGCAGTGGATCGGAGCTTGGAGCTCTCAGAGACACCAAAGAAAGAAAAAAGGAAATAAGAAATGGGCAATGGGCCTGTTGCACTTACTAGTAACCCATTAGAAAAATGGACTTTTCTCTGACTCTTAATTGATACCCACTGTTTTCTGCTGGGGTTTTTGCAGCTTGTTTGATTACAGACCTTTGTGCCTCGATTTCTTCCCCACCCCGCCTTTCTTTCCTACGTAGACCCTTAGCCTTACATAATGGAATGGTGCCACCCCTAAGAAAGAAGTTGAAAGAAATGAAATGGCACAGTGAAAACTCCAGTAAATGTTATGCAAATTTATTATGAATTAAACCAGAAGTACAAATTTACTACATTGTGGCAAGCTTATAAAATAGCAATTTGTCTTACTGTATGTGCAATTTTAATGTATTCCAAAGCCCGGGTATTGTCTATTCCTGTTAGCCAGATCATTCAAACTTTTAAGTGCAAAATAAATATAAAGTGTTGCCTTCTTAATAACATGCAGCCATGGCGTATACTTTTCTTGCTTTCCACCTCCAGTGTGGTCCAGGAACACATAATTGCTGCTTTTACTCAAGTTATCTCATCATTACACAGAGCCATGAACCTGTTTTCGATTACTTTACATTTTACAATTATTTTTGTAACAGCTACTTTCACTATTCTGGAAACAAGTGTGAATTTTGGTAGTTAATGGGTTATACAGCTCTTTCTACTTTGTATACAGAGTAAAAAGGAAGGTGGAAAATATATAAAACTGCGACTGCCTATCAGAAAACTATCAACATAATCACTACATAAGAATGGACATGGTGCTCTTGGGTTCCTATTTTTGGAGATATTTTAGTAACTGAACGTATTTTCCTATATACCCTTTCCTGCCATTTGATTTCTGATATAAATGAAGTAAATATTTTAATCTATGTAAGTCATTCATGTTCAATATTAGGAAAGATTGTTCTTCATTCATTCAGTCATTCAACAAACACCCGCTGAATGTTCATTACTGATGAGGAACTATGATTGATGTTCAGAAGATACAAAGATGAAAATGACCCAGTCCTTGCTCTCAAGGCTCATATTATAGTATGAGCTCAAAATTTGGTAGAGTTAACCATATATGGCCCAGCAATTCCACTCCTGAGCATATATTCAAAAAAACTGAAGGCAGGGTCTGGACAAAGCATTTGCACACCGATGTTTATTGTGGTATTATTCATAATAGCCAAACTGTGGAGGTAACCTAAATGCCCATCAAAGGATGAGTTCATAAAGAAAATGTGGTGTGTGGGGCGCCTGGGTGGCTCAGTCGGTTAAGCGTCCGACTTCAGCTCAGGTCATGATCTCACGGTTCATGAGTTCGAGCCCCAAGTCGGGCTCCGTGCTGACAGCTCAGAGCCTGGAGCCTGCTTCGGATTCTCTGTCTCCCTCTCTCTCTCTGCCCCTACCCCTGCTCATGCTCTGTCTCTTTCTCTCTCAAAAATAAATAAATCTTTTTTTAAAAAGGCAAAAAAAAGAAAATGTGGTGTGCATACACAATGTGCTTTCGTTCAGTCTTTAAAGAGAAAGGAAATCCTGTAATATGCTATGACATGGATGATCCTCGAGGACATGGTGCTAAGTAAATTAAGCCAGTCACACAAGGACAAATATTGCATATGACCCTACTTATATGAGGTTATCTAGAGAATTCAATTCATGGATGCAGAAAATAGAAGGGTGGTTACCAGGGCCTGGGAGAAGAAGGAAATGGGGAATTGTTTAATGAGTCCTGTGTTTCAGTTTTGAAAGATGAAAAGAGTTCTGGAGATTGGTTGCACAACAGTGTGACCATACCTAACACACCTGTGTCGTACGCTTAAAAATGGTTAAGATGGTCAAATTTTATGTTACGTACATTTTATCACAAATACAAAATACTTCTCACGTGGCATAATTAAAGAGCCTATGCAACTATGATGCAAAGAAAAACATATGTGCCTTAAAAGGAGCCCAGCAGAGATTCAAGGAAGGGAAACATTATATCAGGTGGGGTGTGCAGCTACACTCAAAATGGAGCATTTCAGAGGGTCTTGTGACAGAAGTAGTTTCTGAGTCTACCCTTGAGACTTGAAGGGCTGAAAAGAGGCTCCCAATAGGGGCAGTGGACAGGAACAGTATCCCAGAGCCCAGATGATCCTGAAAAGGCTCTTACTCTGCAGTCCTTTTTGAGGAAACGGGGCCATCCAAGGAAGAATGACAAGAACAATGTTGGCTGGGAAATATTAATGTGCATGTAGCTGAAGGGGAAGAAATGAGCTCACTAATGACAGCAGGCATATAGAGTCTCGGAGAAAGACAGGTGGTCAAAGAGTCCAGAAACACTGAGCACACCTTTGGGAAGATGTCAGAAGAGCAGGATGGGAAAGCTACTTCCCTAAAGACATCACAGATACAGTTAAGGAAAAGAAACATTCTGGGTGAAGTAAAAAGCACAGAGAAAGACACAGACATGGGAAAAGACTAATAGGAAATGAAGCTAGAGGTGGGGCTACAGTCCATCCTTCAGGGGAGGAGTCACTTCCAGGATAAATACGTTGGACTCCTTGTTTTAGGAACTTCTATTGCCTTGAGGAAAAGAGAAATGATAATCAACTTGCGTAATAACTAAGTTCCTCCACTGAGCTCAAATCTTATAATGATTAAAAAGACCTATTTTAGGGAAGAGCATTTAATTGATAACCATTTAAGTCCATTGTTCAATTGACTTGTCAAGATGGGCTTTTAAGCTGAATGTGATTACCAAGCTTTGAGTGAGTTTTAGTAGCAGGACCGATGCACAACTAGGAAAGGATGCCTGGCTCAAACAACATCTCTGCTGGCAACTTCCTATGTGACTTTCAATACATCACCTGTGGCTTGAACCCTAGTTCACTGTTTCGGTAAATTCAGGAGAGATGAGATTTCTATCTTGTTCTCTATTTCTACCTCTATCTATCTAGCCAGGAAGCTCTAAAATTATCAGACTCTCTCAAAGGGGAGGGCCAGCTGCCTGAAAGTCAGCAATCCATTTGCAAGTGATACTTTCTGCTCTCTCTGGCCTGCCAGGGACTACATTGAGTCCCCAAAGCCAATAGGAAGGCTTCCTAGAGAACTCCTACATCCTGAGCTAGCAGCAATGGGTATGGGAACCTCCTCCGTCCTGGAAAACACTTTCCAGCTTGTCAGAGATGTTTGTAGATGATCAAAGGTAGGTTTCAAAATTCTTTATATCTCTTCTAATCAGAAAGGTTGGGCCCATGTTTCTAAAGGGTTGTGGCTTTAGAAACGTAGAGGTTCATCATTTCATTATGCGAGTTGAAGTTCATCAACTTTCCAGTTTCTTTTATATTTAGCTTTTCTCAGTTTTCAATATTTTGAATAAACTACCAGATCATTAGATGCGCACACGCACACACACACACACCCTTTCACATTTAAAAACTATGAATTTCTTTCCGTTTATCTGCTGTCTGGGGATATCCATGTAGTGTTCCCCTCTATATTTATAGATTAGCGATTCAATTGTTTATTATTTATCACAAGAGGCACTCTTGTCATTAATAGTAGTAATAATATAAAAAGGTAAACAACATCTCCTGTTTGTTACCTCCTTTGTTTCCTCAAAAAGTCACTCGCTTTGTTTCCCATTTAGTAGCTGCTATTGATGATAAGGTTTGGATAATACCCCGGGAGCATTGCCTTTATTCCAGCAAGAGCGCGTTCTTAGAATATGCCCACAGACTGATACAAAATGTACAGCTTGCCCAACATGAATTACAGTGATAGGATTAGGCCCAAAGGGACTGATGACAACTGTCTACAAGGAACTGAAAGGTGCAAATGGCAAGGAGGGAAAAGAATTATTTAAAGAGGTCCGAGGTGTATGTGAAGAGGGATTAAATTAAGCAAAGGAAAATTCAGGTTTTATATCAAGAAAAAAATCCTAATGGCAACACGTTAAAGGAATAGCTTCCGGAGAAATGTGTTGGAAGCCTGCATGCTGGAGGGAATTTTTACCGTAACTGAAACAATGCTGGAAATAGACCATAAGGAGGAATCCCAGGCCAGCGAGAAGAGCCTGTAGACCCACCAGATTTCTATCTTCAGTTAGAAGATATCTACACCCCTACGGATTCTTCTGAAGAAAGAAGACATTAAACAGGTCAAGAATTAGACTATCAAAAATGACACCAGAGATATGTGGTCTGGTTACAAAAGAAGACCCCCTCTGTGGGCTTCCCAGAGGCTGTCTGCCTATCCATGACAACATGGTACATGAAAATGTTCTGCAGACCCCACATGCCATTTAGTATAAAATATTATAATATAAAGAATAGCTATCATCTACTGAGTACTCACAATGTGCCAGGCACCTTGCTACACATATTTCCAGTCATTTACGTTTCACAAAAACCCAAGAGGTTTTACAGATGAGGAAACTGAGGCCTAATAAGTGCCTAACAGTCAGTAAGCAGAAGACTAGAACTCCTGCAGTCCGGGTCCACACGTGTGCTCTCGGGTCGAGTGTTTTATCAACAAGGCAGCCAGGAAAGTCCACAGTAAAGAGAGAACCGGTCTTTTCCCTTGATCCTCCCCAACCTGGCGGCACTGGGAGGGAGGCCTGAGAGACAGCTTCCTCCTCCCAGGAGCAGGATCAAACCATGAGCTGATTTTAAATTGGCCCTTTCGAGCTACGGGTCTCAGCCAAGTTTGGATTTGTAATTTAGCAGCAAAGAAACTTTGGAAGCAGCCTTTTGATTCAATTCTTGTGACCCTCGTGAAATAAACCCTCTTAAGACTGAGTTATGGTATCAATTTGCTTCAATCCAGCAAATATGTACACTATTATGTACTCAAGGGGCTCATATCAAACAGGGGATCAGATTAGGTCATCCCCAAAGTAGTTGAAGAGGGCACCCTGGACACAAACTTCCAAAAGCAGAGGTAAGAATAGGGCTGAAGGGATCAGCAAGGGAAGTAAAGACCCAGAAACAGGGCAGTGTAGCCAGGGGTCCAGGCAAAGTAGGATCGAGGCTAAGCATTCCTACCATATGTGTGCAACAGACATTTGTCAAGGGCCTACTATGTGCCAGGGACTGGGAATCCAGCAAAGATATTTCAGACTTGATGGGGCTTGAGGGTAGCACAAGACAAACATTACCCAACAGGTGTTCTGACAGAATGTGACAGGGGGCACACCAAGACGTGGGCTCCATGAAGGCCACCCAGAGGAAAGAACCCTGAAACCAGGAGGGAGAAGAGGTCAGGAGGGATTGACTCCAGACAGGAAGCACAGCATGGGGACAGGCTGCAGGGGGAAGGTGCTTGGTCAGTTCAAGGAGCTGTGAGCATGTGAGGCTGGGCAGAGGGAACGAGGTGAAGGGCAGGGCGGTGAGGGCTGCGGGCTCAGCACCAGCACATTGTGTAGCAAGTGCAGGGTGCGCTGTGGAGTTTATTCTCAGAGCCTTGGGTAACTACTAAAAGCCTGTTGAGCATGAATGGATTTGGTTCAGAGACAATAAAACGAAATGGCAAATGCCGGAGTCTCCTGAGCCAGACCCATCCTGGGGTCAAATCTCAGCTCTGCCACTTATTTACCGCGTGCCTATACTCAGTAAAGATGCTCCACGGATAAAATGGGAAAACAAAACGAAATCAATGCCCACCTCTCACAGGTGAGTTGGGAGGATTAAGTAAACTAATGAAGTGAGATGTTCAATGCATATCAGGGCATGTCGTCGGCATTAAAAGGGACAGGTAGCTCCATAAAAGGGGCTACACCATATGGAGGGTAAGGTCATGGACTGTGGCGGAAGAGAACCTTAGGCAAGTTACTCAATCTTTTCTCCAGCCCCTCGGCATCTTCATCTGAAAAACGCATTTCAGCCTCATGGCTCTCTTTTAAAAAGGCACAGAGAAAATATAATGCAATACGGCTGGCACGAAGTAAGTCCTCGATAAATTATAGCTATTATTACGATCGCCGAGAATCCATCACAAAATTTTATACTTTTTGGCATTATTCTCAGGAAAAAAATTGGACTTCCTACTATTATCATCACTCCTGCATCACATATATACTTATTGTAACTCTTCAATGCTTAGAATACTTTACCAACATTATGTTATCTCTTCACTCTTCAAAATCCCCACGAGATTCGTGGGTACAAATAAAAATAGTGAGGCGCGTGGAGAGTGAAATGGAGTCTGGGAAAGAAAATACAGGTCACCAGAATTCAACTAAAACATAACCACTGCTTTATAAATAATGTATATAGATTTTCTATTATTAAGGCACAATGGCAACCGAGTGAAATACTGAAACCTGGAAGCAAGATTCTTCTCCTGCTTTTGTCTCTTGGCTCCCGTCTCCTGGAGTTAGAGTAACGCTACGGCACGGTTGCTAAGGTATGAATGGGAGGATCTGAAAGGAAGTTTGGTTCTCTGGGAATCCATGTCCAGAATCATCATTGAGTTTGGCCCAACATCTGTTACATCACAGAGTTTCCAGTGACGAGCAAACAGAAACTTGAAGGCAAATAAGTTCATCTTTTATAATGAAACATTTCACCTGTTTGGTTATCAGGCGCTCTAGGATGGGCTTTAAAGCTCAATGCTCAAACCCTACTCTGAACCATGTCTTCCTTGTTCCAAGAGCACCCTCAGCGGTTAATGACACTGAGTCCCTGCTCCATTTTGTAATTTAATGCTGCCTGCGGCCCTTGTCACATAGTGTCCTTAGCATATGGAAAGGGCCCAATAAGGGTTTGCCTCTTCCACGAATGACTCTATTGGCCCCATTTCTCTTGTCACAACATACAGTGGACTTGGCCCCTATTTATGAACAGTTAGTAAGAAAGACAGAAAGCCAAAAGAATGCATTTGATCTGCTTCTCTTCTTTTTACTCTTCCTTTTCTCTGTCTCCCCTTCTCTCCCTTCTTCCAGCTTCTGCCCCGCTTCCCTGTACTCTCTTCCCTGTCTGTCTGTCTTTCTCTCTGAGAAGGAGACAGAGAGAGGGGTACATATACATATATACACATGCACATATATGTGTGTATTTAAAAAGTTTTTTAAGCCATTCAACAAAAACATCAAGCTGATGCTGTCCAGTCCTGACATGGGAGCCTCCCCTGACCAGGTGGGGCTCTATAAGCCTGTCTCAGTGGAATGTACTCAGAAAGCGGCCCTAATAAAGTCCTATATACGTAAGGCATGCCCAGAATTGCTGACTCTGACCATAACTTATCACCCACACCCTGCTATGCAGAAGGACTCCAGCCTTTTACCTCACCAACACTAAAGACGCCAGGCTTTTCCAAACAGAGCTACAGATCAAAAATCCCAAAACTCTTAAGTTTTTACTAGGGTTATAAAACCCTTAGTTAAGTAAACAAACAACTAAGAGATAGTAGCACAATGAACAATACCTTTTGCCCTATAAAGGACAGTACAAGAAGTCTGTATATAGTACTTGTAAACAACTACTTCTGTCTACCCGCTTTTCTCTGCTCCACCCCATACCACTTGGTCTCCCACGCCCCTTCCAAAGACCTGCTTTGAAAACTAAGTGAGAATTATAGAGAATCTGAGAGCTCAGAGATAGAATGGATTTCTTCTTCTTCTCCTTCTCGTTCTCGTTCTTCTTCTTCTTCTTCTTCTTCTTCTTCTTCTTCTTCTTCTTTTTCTTCTTCTTCTCCTTCTACTTCTCCTTCTCCTTCTTCTCCTTTCTTCTTTCTTCTTTTTTTTTAGAAAACAGTAAAAGAGTAACAGCTAAAGGCAGATACCTTTCCCTGGAGTTATAAATTTCTGTAGTGTAGTGCTCGGCTACAGCGACTCCTGTGTTCCAGAATGTCTTCCCTCAGGATACCTGAATGCTCTTTCTCCATTTCGTTACAAAAGCCACCAATTAGGTTATTGAAATAATACACCTTTTCTTTACAAAACACAAAAACGTCTGGATTAAAATTACAAAGAGATTACACTACACACCCATTGGAATGGACAAAGTCAAGAACACAACACCACCAAATGCTGACAAGGATGTGGAGCAACAGGAACTCTCATTCTTTCCTGGAGGGAATGCAAAATGGCACAGCCAGTTTATAAAACAGTTTAGAGTGTCTTACAAAACTAAAGATAAACTTGCCATTTGATCCAGCATTCATGTTCCTTGGTATTTACCCAAAGGAGTTGAGATACACGAGCATACAAAGACCTGCACATGAATGTTTATAGCAGTTTTATTCATAATTTCCAAAACTTGGAAGCAACCATGATATCCTTTAGTAAGTGAACAGATAAATATACTGTAGTACATACAGACAATGGAATATTATTCAGCCCTAAAAAGAAATGAGCTATCCAACCATCAAAAGACATGGAGGAACCTAAATACATACTACTAAGGGAAAGAAGGCAATCTGAAAAACCTACATACTGTACAATTCCAAATATACAGCATTCTGGAAAAGGCAAAACGAGGAGACAATAGATTACCAGGGGTGGGGGAAGGGAGGGAAGAATGAATAAGCAGAGCACAGAGGAGTTTGGGGACAGTGAAAATACTCTGTATGATACCAAAATAATGGATACACGTCATTATACATTTGTCCAAATCCACAGTATGTATAGCACTGAGAGTGAAATATAAGGTAAAGCAGGGACTTTGGTTGTTTTGGAAGTAGCCGGGGAACAGTGCCCTCTGAATTGTAATGTGATATGATGTCAACGTAGGTCCATGAGTTGTAACAAATGCACCTCTTGGTGAGAGATGTTGATAATGGAGGAGGCTAAGAATGTGTGGGGGAAAGGGGATATATGGGAAATTTCTGTACACTCCCTTCAACTTTGCTGTGAACCTAAAATTGCCCTAAAAAATAAAGGCTTAATTAAAAAAAAAAAAAGAAAAAAGAAGAAAGTCTGAGGTTAAAACCATGTTGGTTATTAACACTTAGAATGAATTTGCTCCAATTAGCAGTTCATTTGTCATTTGACAAATACTTACTGACGATTTACCATGGTCAAAGAAAAATATCTCTGCCCTCATGGAGCCTTTGGTTAAGAAAAGCAATAAACAAGTAATCAAAATAATAAAGTGGTAAGCCTTTTGATCTGGTAAATAAATCTAAGGTGAAATAAGACCACATTGTTAATACTTAGCTAAAATCGATCACATTGAAAAAACAGGAGTTCCTTCTAGAGCACAAAGTAGGTATAAGAAGAGGGTACATGAGCCTATACAGTAGGAGATGGCTTAAAGAATATCCCAGAGTGGGTTTAGGATGGCTAAAGCATCGGACATGCCCAGAAACCTATAGAGAAAATTAGGAGGGGAGCAAAGAGACTGCTGAGAAGGAGCTTTGCTTTCTTCAAACATTTTCTGAACATCAACTTAGATGTTTTTGGTGTGTAATTGTGAAACAGGGAGGATAGGGGGCAGTGGGAGGGAGATGGTTGTTTTAGAAGTAGCCAGTGAACAGCTTCCTCTGATTTGAAATTATGAACAACACGGGTTTGAACTGCACGAGTCCACTTACATATGGACTCTTTTCAATAAATACAGTACAGGGCTATAAATGTCTTTCTTCATCCTCATGATTTTCTTACATTTTCTTTTCTCTAACCTACTTTATTGTAAGAATAAAGTGTATAATACATATATCTTACAAAAACGTGTTTATCGACTGTTGATGTTATCACTAAGGCTTCCTTCCAGTCAACAGCAGGCTATTAGAAGTTAATTTTGGTGGAAGTGAAAACTTATACACAGACTTTCTACTGCATAGAGGGTAGCACCCCTAACTTCTGCATTGTTCAAGTATCAACCATACTAGCTTGGGCAATTCTCAATAAACCACTAGTCAGTCACTGTTTCAGATTACAAGAATATTTTACCACAAATCTCAATCTCTTAAAGCCAAGGTAAGAATGAGGCTCATTAAGCCCCAGACCAAAAGTATATAAATGCATCCAGAACTGGAAGGTAACTTTGATATTTAAACTTAGGTCCCAGTGCCTAACACACAGGAAATGTTCATTTTACCTACCCTTCAAACTACTGATTCCTACCACAATCAAATTGTATTACCATAGTTATTCAGATTGCTAAAAAAATACCTTAGGTT
Organism: Acinonyx jubatus; assembly: GCF_027475565.1. Lineage (NCBI taxonomy): Eukaryota > Metazoa > Chordata > Mammalia > Carnivora > Felidae > Acinonyx > Acinonyx jubatus. The sequence continues at coordinate 46,346,668 of NC_069392.1, forward strand.
AATAATTTTCTTAACCTATCTGCCAAACTGGTTGAATAGATTATGAGAATTTTCATTAGAATATCAAACTTATGGCCAAGATAGTGTAATGATTTAAAATTTAACCAAGCTAAATTTTTCTCATATAATAAAATGTTTTCATATCCCAAGTATTTTACTCTTTCCAGATAGATTCAATCAAAAAGTACAAGTACCCTCATCATTATGATGTATTAAACTCAGATACCTAGTTCAAGCAGTTTCCAACTTCCTAAACTCTTTGGGCATCAACTATTCCTCTGTAATATTAAGATAATACCACTTAATTTGTAGAGCCACAAGGATTAAATGAGAGGATTAGAATATTTATCCCTGGTGTTTTCACCCTGACATTTTGTTCCAACATTTTAAATCTGAGAATGTTGAAAAAAACATTTAAACAGAATTTTGTCAATACTAATAAGTTTTTATTATTAAAAAATTTTGAACCCAACTAAGCTGATTCAATTCTTCCATCCATTTCTTCACACAAACTACTTGTTTTCTATTTTCATTCGTATTTCACCAGAATTATTTTCACGAGGATCAACTCATCTTGATTAAAATTATATGAAGATAATTTGATTCATTTATCAATGTTTGTCCATATCAAACATATTGTGAGTTCTTTTTTAAGTCAATATTCCTACCAAGTTCAATTTCCCTGGTTCAAATTTTGAAGAATTACATTTTGTCAAGAAGATCTCATTTTTCTGTTAATTTTCTTCAAAACCAAATTTTATGTAATGCCATTTACACCCTCATCAGGTTTATTTTTATGTTGATTATTCCTTCCAGGAATTTTCATTATTAATTAAACAAAAGTCTGAAAGTTCTATTTATCTGTTAGCTAAATCAAGGAAATACTGTTAGATATTTTGTGAGACCGAGTCAGAGAGGAAAAGGGGAAGAACTTGAGGAAAGGAAGGGGTGAAGGAGGAAGAAGAAACACAGGTACCAAGAAAAGGAAGAAAATATAGAGGGAGGCAGACTGGTAGCATAACGGAGAGAAGGAAGCAAAGACTGTGCAAAGTCAATGCATATTCCTGGGGATTGAAATCATAGAGGCCAGGTGTCATCCAGGGTCAAAATAAACAGCTTCACTGGGAGAGATCATAATAAGAGCTGTTCGTATTATTATTATTATTACTATCATTATTATTATGTTTTAATAGGTTGCCCTCCAAAACTGTGTTGGTAAGCCAGCTGTTACTCATAACATACAGTTTTTAAAAATTACGAAACAAATGGGAGCACCTGGGTGGCTCAGTCGGTTAAGCGTCCGACTTTGGCTCAGGTCATGATCTCTCAGCAAGGGAGTTCGAGCCCGGCATTGGGCTCTGTGCTGACAGATCAGAGTCTGGAGCCTGCTTCAGATTCTGTGTCTCCCTCTCTCTCTGCCCCTCCCCCACACTCTCTCTCTCTCTCTCTCTCTCTCTCTCTCTCTCTGTCTCAAAAACAAACATTTAAAAAAAATTATGAAACAAAAAAAATCTAAATTTCAGTTAGCTTCCTGAACCATCCTTGTTCCCTATCTCTCTCCCCTCTCTCTCTCTCTCTCTCTCTCTCACACACACACACACACACACACACACTCACACACTCACACACACACATACATGCGTGCAATTTAATTCCTGCTGTGTTTCATTCTAGTGTTCAAAATACTTGCTTAGGGGTTGTCTCTTGGGAACAATGCATGTGGGGTGGGGGGCAAAGGAGGCCAAAGAACAAGAAGGAAAAAGATAATTAGATATTCACCTCTCCCCTTCCTGGATTCAGAACTGGCCTTAGGTATATTTTATAATAAATGAAATTGCCATGTACTTTCCTGCTTTCTTTCCTGAACTTACTGTTACCTAGTTTCTCTTTCCTACTGACAGAAGAGAACCCTCTTCTTACCCTGAGACCTTCATCTAAGACACTCGACCCAGGTTTATTCAGACATCCACAGTTCTATAAACCCATCTTCTCATCTATCAGTCCTTCCCGTTGGAACATTCAATCCTCTCAATACAATTGATCTCCAGCTTTGAAAGGAAAGCAATCTGATTAAATCAATTCCTACTGATTTGTAAATGACTAATAGCAACTTAGCCCTCTCAAAGGCAAAGTGAATGCCATGAATCTTAATAAACTTTAAATCCCTATAACATGTTTAAAAGATTAAAGAGTTAGAAAAGAAATTTTGACAGGTAGCCACAATACAAGCAGGCTAGCCCTACTGGGAAGGTTCCCTTACTCCAGTTCCATATGCTCTTGTGTTTAACAGGTCAAAGTATTGTTGAACAATAGTGAATGTTAGCAGTGGTAACAGGAGGGCCTCTGCACTTTGCAGTAAAAAGGACAAACGTGGCTGTTTCAGAAGTAGCCTGGTGTGGGAGTTAAGAGGAAGGAAACTGGAGGCAGGTTGCCTAAGCTCAAGTCCCACCTTCATCATTCACTATTTACACGACTTTGGACAAGTTATTTCACCTCTCTGTTTGCACAGCTTCCCCATCTGTTAAATAAGGATAATCATAATAATACTTAATCAGATTGTCATAAAAGTGTATATAGTACTTAGAACAGAGTTTAGAACTATGTAAATATCTGTTACAAAGTTTATAAATCGTAAGAATTTTAAATTAGCTAGGGCTGCTCTTTTTTAAAATTTTTTAAAAGTTTCAATCACAATGGTGTATCCTTTAAAGACATCATCATAAGAAATCTGCCACCTACCCATAATGGTTAATTTGGGCTTGGGTTGATTATAGTTCCCTTTTAAGAACAATAAAAGCAATACAAAATATTAGGCGAGACCACAGAACTTCAAAGCAGAAAGGCCCTAATATTTCAAAGGTATCATCCTACCGACAAGTAAATTGAAGGCCAGAAAGATTAAACGACTCACGCAAACTCAGAAGCGATGGTGGAAAAACAACATAGAATCTACATCTCCTTCCCCTTTTGCCTCTTCTCTTGCCCAAAGAGCAAGGCAAAACCCTTCTACCATGATGCAGATCACTGATGCTTTGGCTTCCTGGATCTGCATTGTAAGAGTTGTCAATCACACAGTGAAGAGATCCCTTGGCTGTTACGGGGTTCTTTTGTGTGTGGAATACCAAGAAACCAGCAAATCCCCAAGCAGCCTCTCTGTAGGCTCAGCAATCATGGAACCTACTGCAGCCCGGTTGAAGAGAAAGTGGGGCTAGTTTCCCATGTAGATGTTGTATGATCAGACAGCAGTTCCTTTCAACTTCTGGGCTCTGTTGCTTAACTCCTCCTAGAATCAGCTGGTTCTACTATGTCACCACCTAACTACATAAAATGGCAACAATTACCATATTGTTAAAAACCATTAAACACATGGTATTTATTAATGGTCAGTGGTATATGATGAAAAGTTCATCAACAAAATATTTTTCAAAGATTATGTATTATTGGACAATGGGGAATCCACCGCCATGACAAAATGGGAGGAGGGAGAGTCTCACTGGAAGGAAAATGTAACAAAGTTCAACAGAACGAAATCTACTTATATTTATGATACAGTTGTGGGCAGGTATTTTGGAATAATGAAGAAATACATGCATACCACCAGACATTCAATGTAAAATTCTTGGGGCATTCTTCAGACTTGTTTTCAAAATGAAATAAGATGTTGTGTCTAGTGGATGGGAGAGTTGTCATTTGAATATATTTACAGCATCTTAAAGTCTGTTGTGGGACTTATGACTTGTCCCCTAGATTCCTTCCTCATTGTTGTATATTTAACTTTATGTCTGTCAGGCTCGGCAAGTAGCTCAGTATCCTACTGTTCAACTAAGCATCACAGCACAGAGAAAAAAATGTTCCAACCCCAAAGGAAAAAAAAAATCAGAAATACAGAAGAATAAGAGAAAAACTTACAAACCTTATCTGGGCTTTCATTCAAAACAAATTCTTTATCCAACCTATAAAATATTGCCAAAAAAACTTGCTACAGTGCAAACACTCAATCATCAAGGAACTGAAAAATTTACGGTGGATTTCCTGCTGATTTGTGGGGCTACTGGATCCTGCTGTGATAAAACTCGCAAGAGTATGACAGACATTTGAATAAACCTTTCTATCATGTAACTGAGGTTTTGCAAAGGATGAACTTTAAAATTTCTTTCAATACATCTGTGGAGCAAAAAAGAAAAAAAATAAGAAGGTGAAGCCAAGGATATTGCTAAGAGGGAGACAAATAAGCATTTTTTTACTGCAATCTAGAGCTAGAGCAGGCTGAATAGTCCAGACGGACCCAAACTTGTGACCAAATGAAAATAAACTCGCAGAATCTTTACACTTTGATTTATAGGCCACCCAGGCAACCATTCAAGTAGTAATGATGTTACATGTAAGGCACCCACCCATTTACTCGCCAGATAACACAGAGTATTAACAGGACTGCAAGAAACACATCTTCCTTTCAAAATAACACATTTTGATTACCAACACTGCACATTACATATGCACGATGACAAAACACAACGTTCCCAGAGACTGCCCCTTCCCTCCATCCTTCTCCCCCATCAGCCAACGTGTGGTGCTCTGCACTGGGGCCGGTGGGCTTTCCTGCCAAACAAATACAAGGGAAGGAAGGGGAAACAGGTCACAGGGCTAGACTGACCAGGACTGCCTACACCAGGGAGACAGGAAGCTTGGGTCTCCAGGGGTGACCCTTTTTGCAGCTGTGCCCTTCCCCTTGACACATGAGCACCAGCACACGCAGTGATCCATGAAGGCAGTGTGAGGGGAGTGAAGGAAAGGTGATGAGTTGACAGCATCTGCTAAAAGACGTCCAGGGAAGCTGCTATTGATGGTGGAGAAGCACAAAGTTTGGCAAACGGCCACCGGCACCATGTGCGAAAAGAGCTTCCTTCTAAGGGCATAAATTTTAAAAGTAAAATTTAGACAGGGGTAGCGGACAAAGTGGAGAATTTTTCGTTGTAGTCCCACCAAACAGGTAAGCTTTGCCTTTGAGGCTAGCTTGGGGCACCACAGAAAATGATCCAGATATCAGATCAATGACACGCGTGCCGTCCTGACAAGACGCGAAGGGCTTGATGGCTTCTCTCTTCCCCTCCTCATCCGCCCCTCCTCCCACCCCAGACATAAACTGTGCCTTCACGTCCACCTGCAGATAGAAAGATATTAATTTTAGGCATATCAAAACACATTTTATAATGTATAAATAAAATACCCAATAGGCTCCTGAGAGATATACAAAATTAATCCCACTTGTGAAGGCCTTAATATTAGCTCTTTCCTCTTGGGAAGAATTTAAAATCCCACAAAAGCCCTTGATTTATTTCCTTCCTACACAACAGCAACAAACACTCACATAATTTTTAAGCAATGTAAAATATCACTTTAATGCTGAATACATGGAGACAGAAAGAGAGAAAGAGCTTTCCTCAGAACAGATAACTTGGACAGCGAAGAAGTACTTAGGGGTCGCATTTCCCTCAACACATGAACACAATGCATTAATGTTGCATGCCTAGTTTGGGAAGAACGCTCAATGAAACTGAGAGGTGTTTAATACACATCTTACTCTTTACTTGTACGTGGGCTCTTCCAAGGGATTGCTCATATGGGTGTGTGTATGTGTGTGTGTGTGTGTGTGTGTGTGTATAATATATATGTTATATATATAAACATATAATAATATATATGTTTTTCTGGATGAAAAATTAATGTGAACTAAGCGTATCCAAGTTAATAGGACTTTACTAACTTCATCATAAATATAAAAGGAAGGAATATATATTGTATATTTATAGTTAGTAACTATTAATTCTAAACTAAGAGTTAAATGGATTTGGAGATTATCATTAATAGAATGGATCTATTGCATCAGAACATCTACAAAAAAGGAATATAAACCTTATATATTTATTCTAAGCAAGAGCCCATCAAATATTATAACCTTTCCACCTTTCTTATTCATTCCCTCATTGGATGCTGGCCTTAACACAACATTATTTTCCTTTCCTCTCACCCATCCAGCTCATTTTTCATCTGTAGCACGTAAGGGAGAGGTTGGCTTAGTGCAAAACAAAAAGACAAACAAAAGTACCTAAATCTAATTTGGGTTTCTAAATTAACCATTAGTGGGTCCCATCAAAGTGGAACTCAGAGCCTCCACCTTCAAGTAACATGTACAAAAATCTTCATACTTACAAATACCCGAGTGCCAAAAGCTTCGTGGAAGAATAGAGATGCATGCCAAAAATCATTTCCTTACCTTTTTGTGAGGAACATAGGTAAAAGAAAGTTAGTGTTTCAGCAAGTTACTTACTCTCAACTCATGGTCAGGAAAATGAAGTTAATATCTGCCCTGTATTTTTATGGGTGAAAAACACCACACTAAATGCAACTATTCCTGAAGCCACAATTATCCTGAATTAACAATCATCCATGATGACACAGACGAGTAAAGAGTCAAAGATGATCAGGCCTTAAGAAATGGGAGTAAAAAGGAAGAAAATTAACACGACTTAACTTTCAAAATATTTGTCAAGGATGCCACAATCTTCCATTAAAATTAATGTGCCGGTAGATTTCCCTACACCCACAATCCAGTTAAAATACAAGATCCATCACATCCAAATTTTGTGACAATGGTTAAGTCTTTTTCAATCTGTGTGCAAATTATGAAATAAGGAAAATGCACTTCCTTACCTCCATCATTTGGAAAATGACACCTTTTAAGTCAATAATGCAATACTTAGAGAAAATGGTGCCCCAGCAAAATATGACAGCACAGGAAATGTAAATGAGTGCTAAAATGGAGAGACGCGCTATTCACCCACCCAAAACGTGGCGTTTCCAATATTCCCTACGCCTGGTGTTTTGAACAGCACTTAAAATCTCAGTCCTCTATAGAGAATCCAAGTTCTCACATTTGTGATTTTCCACATTACTTGCTCATCAGTAAATGCCTCAGCAAATGACAAAGAAAAAGAGATAAGTATTTCTAACAAAGAGCAGATTCAAGCAAATTTAAAACCCCACTCTTAGATCCATTTTTCTCCTTTAGGGGTCTATTCTCGGATCAATTTGAAGAGATTTGTGCTAGCAAGCCCCATTAATGCTAATGCAGGTGGTTAGGCCCCGATACGACCACTGCCCATGACTGGAACAGACCGCTGCCCGCTTTACTGACCCACAGAGCCCAGCCTCGCTTGCGATAAAACTCAAGAGTGTCTTGCAACTTCATCCCTTAATGGAGATCCTAGCATATGGCAAGAATCCAAGGCCCTGGCTCAGGTTGTTTATCTTTCAATGCTACTTTCAAGTCACTTACTGGCTGGAAAAGAAATTGCACTGTGGTTTAAAGTGAAAGCGCTCAGCCTGCAGCTTCCACTGCTTCCTCCTCCTCCTCCTCTTCTTCTTTTTTAATCTCTATCTCTCTTCCTCCACTTTTAACAAATAATGAATGACTATAACCATGGATCCTCTATAGACCTGCTCGCCACTGCGATAGTTATTATAATGTGGTGTCATAAAACAGGTCATTTTTACAGTAGGTTGGCTTCAGTTACTTTATAACCCAGTTATTTTATTAACTTTTAGTCCTCCCTCTCTTTCCTAAACTTTTGGTCTCTACACATCTCAAGGAAAAAAAAACACCTAAATCGTGGGGGAATGGGGCGGGGGGCGAGGGGGAGGGAGGAGCTTGATTTTTATTCTGAAAGCAACTGAAATATACCAGCTGCTGCTGGTACCCTAATAGGTCACACCATCCCTGGCTTCTAGAACCAAAACGTCCCTGAAAAGGTAAAGAGGAGGCGTGAGGAAGGGAGTGAGGAACGGAAGAGAGGGCAGCACTGTTTGTAAAACAAGAACCAACTTTATGTAAGAGGATTACATCAATCAAAGTTATCATGTAATTAGTTTGGACACACAGACAACTTATACAAATACACTACAGCATACTACAATAATGATCTAATGCATTTCAACATATGTTAGCATAACTTCAGCCTTTGGCCCACTACCAACACTACAGTGGTTTTTGTGTAGAAGAGCCTTGTAGAGTATTTACTTTTGACCAAGCTCTGTATGAATGACTCAGAATTCATTCAAAAACAAATGTCTTTTGCTTCTCCCTCACTTAATAGGCAACAAAATACTTCACAACGGATGGGCAGCAGAATTTCCTCTTTGAAAACCAGCCAGGGGAAAAACTTGTTATGCAGAGGAACGGACAACGCATCCTTGTATAACAAACATACATCTTAAACAAAAACAAGGTCACATATGGTTGTGATGTGGTATTCAACCACAGCACTTCTGATTGACATGTATATGAATGCCGTGATGTGGAATGTAAATAGAAAATGTTTCAAATCCAAGTGTTTTAACTTCACATTATGGAAAATAATAAATACTGAATAATGTAATACAAGGTATTTCTATCTTGGGGTTCTAATGACTAACCACTTGAGCTCCGCTTTTGTGGTTTATAATGTCACCGGAACCCTCCATGGAATTATATATAGAATAAATGATAGGCAATGTTGAATTACAAGGCTATCAGGCTATAATACATAAAGTAAGTACCTAATATAGCCTTATAAATTATAGGCTTTTATGGTCTAGCATTTTACAGCGTAATGTCACAAACTGCAGTGATACAATATATTGATAAAAGATATGATATCATATTAGCTTTCAAAAAAAAATGTCCCTGGCACTACATTAGAGCCAAATTATTTCACAGAATCATAGGCTCAGAGCTGGAAGGATCCTTGGAGGACGTCACGCTCAATGCTCCCCCACAAGCCACCACCCAAATGCAGACATCCCCTCGTCCCTCCTCCACAGCCCTGACAGATGGCCATCCTGCCTCAAACACTCCCGGCACTGAAAATATTAGGGGGAAATGTCAGAGAAATGCCTCCAACGTATACATGTAATAAAGACATACCATTATTAAGCAACAAATGTAAAGGTTAAACGCCCACATTGTAGTTGAGGATAGACCACAATGCTGTAACAATTCACACACACACACACACACACACACACACACACACACACATGCTCTCTTTTACAGACTCTCCCTCTTTGCTTTTTCACAAGGAGTGAAAAGGGATGTAAGAAGAGGAACAAGCCTTCTTCTGAGTATCTCTTTGTATCTCTTCCTTTTGTCTCTTTCATACGCAGTAATCGTTACCTGATGGGATTCTACACTCTTATTCAATCCCAGATGATCACAAAAAAGTCAGGACCAGAACCACACACCTTCTGACTGGATTCCAAAGGATTCCAGGCTGCTTTCAAAGCGAGAAACAAAGAAGGAAGACATAGTGAACCCCCATCCAGTACTTTGAGGTTTTCTGCAAACTAGAAGCATAACATATAAACACTGACACAAGCCTCATTTGTGTCTGGCTGAAATTTTCCATGCATAATAATTAAAAACAAAAGTAGATTGTATTGACCCACTGAGAAGAATGGAATTCTGTCAGTCTCTGGGAGAATATATTTGTTTCCAATGGAGTGGTTCCAATAGGGTGATGAGGAATAACACATGTAAGTATAAACCACAGACCCAATCACCTCAACACAAGGCCTTCTAAGAAATACCCCAGTATCTTCTCCCCAAATCCACTCCACCTCAGACTATCAAATCCTCACTTGTATTCATTCTAAACAAATCATTCCCTACACCTGCACTGCTCTCATTTTATACTTCCTGGTTCTGAAATCCTTTTTGTACCTTATCAACAAACAATGGACTTAGGGGTGAAGAGTCAAGAGACCTAGAAATTAGTGTTCTACAACCACTTAATGTCCCATGCTCCTCCAGCATAAATTGCTCTGCATGGGACTGTATCTGCAGAAACTTTTTCATAGTCAACCAGGAATAGAGAATAATGGGAACAGCAAGAAGCAGTCTAAAACACACATGAGGAAATTATTCTTTGTGTAAAGCTACTATGATTTTGTTATTGTTATTCAACACAAAACTAAGCAGAAGTTGAGTGAGGGTATGTTCTCATTCCTGCACACATAAGGTAAGCGGCGAGGGGGGGGGGAGCTCACTTTCCTTTTTTTAATGTTTATTTATTCATTTTTGAGAGAGACAGAGAATCCGAAGCAGGATCCAGGCTGTGAGCTGTCAGCACACAGCCTGATGCAGGGCTTGAACTGTGAGATCATGACCTGAGCTAAGTTAGCCACTTAACCGACTGAGTCATTCAGGTGCCCCATGAGGGTCTTGCTTTCTATCTCGAAGCAAAAAACTTTGACCCAAATTAACTTTGCTGACTCAAATCATGAGTTACAAAGTTTATCCCATGAGATATGTTTTCTGGAAATGCAGGATATGGAAAATAGTAAAAATTTACTAATGACTTACTCTATATAGTGTTTATAATGGCTAACATTCACTGAATACCTACTATGTGTTCTAAACTACCACTGTACTTGACGTGCATAACATCTTCGCTTCTTAAGGAAACCCTAAGAGAAGGGAACTCTTATTGGCACCATTTTACAGATACAGAAGCACAGAAGGATTAAGTAATTTCCCCAAATCACACAGCTATCAAAAAGTGGAGGTAGAAATTGTGCTCGAGCAATCTGATCTTTCTTTCATGAACACTATAATATCCGTGCGGCACGCTTTAAGAGGCTTGCGACTGCCGGATGCAGTTTGGAGTATCGTATCAGGCAGGTGGCTATAATAGAGCATGTGGTCAAAAATAACAGAAGGAATCACAGGCGGTACTTAATCAGCATTTATTAGAATCCTGCTGGCCTAAAACTAGCAGAAAAAAATCCTCTCACATCCTGGGCAAAGATTTTTACCTTTTGTTCAAAATGGAATTTTGTTTTTAAGATTCTTTAAAAGAGCCTTTGCTCCCTTCCTGAGAGAATGAGTACATTTTTAGGAAGCCCCTCCCCACTTGAGGACCTTGGAACAATTCTGTTTATGGATCCAAGGCTTTTTGAAAAAACTCCTTGGCTCCAATTCCAAAACATTGTAGAGTTTGGAAGGTAAAATTGAGAACACGGAGCACCTTCGAGCGTTTTTATTAACAATTCTTCCAGCTAAAACTTCCAAAAACTTTTCTTGGTGGCATCAAGTGCCTCTGGGGCCAGATGCCGTGACTTAAGGATGGAGAACACAAAAAAGGAGATGTGTGCAGAGGGGAAAGACCAGAGGAGGGTCGGGGATGACAGGGTCGGGTGAGAGGAGCGAGAAGAGAAAAAAGCATGTCAAAAGCACCGAAGGCTGGGAAACGCACGCCCAGCACATTATGCAACTAAACCTGGAACAAAGTTTGGACTGATCCTTCCCCCCAAACCTTAGCGAGGCAGAGCCTGGTTTAGGGATAATACAGGTCAGCGTTTGAAAAAAGAAGGTCAGAAGAGCTGCACTCTGGACTGGCCAGGTACAGAACTGGTGCGGAGTGGGGGCGAGGGTCACACGCACATATGGTGGGGAAGGGGAACGAAAGGCGATGCGGGTGCCCCAAAAACAATATTCTATGCCCAATGTGACAAGCTAGCAGAGGAATGTTTTTCAAAGGACCAATCAGAAGCCTAAACATTTTTAAGTTAAATTATATACAAAATGCCACACCTAAAATGGAAATAGTATTTGAGTAAGAAATTCTGTGTTTGTTTGTTTTTTTTTCTCCTCCCTTTAGGGCTTTTCCCAGGGACACCTGCAAATAAGAAAAACAACACACACACAAAAATCCAGCAAGAATAGGGCACTCTCTGATTGACAAGAATAGCAAAGAACACAGAAGATTTCTAAGTGAAAGGCACCACGTGGAGCACAGATAAAAGAGCTTTTAAAAATTTTAGGGCGCCAGATTCAAGTGTTCCAGTGGACACTTGAAGCGCCTAAGCACAAAACCCTTTCCTCAAATGCATTAAGTGCACAGAGAATGACTTTAACCACCGTGTGCCCGCTTCATCCAAAAGGCAGCTGGCACCTCTTTTTGTGTCATGAACAAGGGAAGCACTCTACCTACCCAAGGAGAGTACAACCAAAATCTCACAGGAAGACCCGCTCGGTCCTCTCACACGTATCAAACATCACCTCGATTCATTTTTTTTTTCTCCCAGAGAAGAGGCTCCACCATTCATGGAACTTTGAAAAGTTGCCTCCGCTCTGAGGTAGAACCTCACCCCGGTCACCCGGTCCTGCACGTCACACACTCCTACTTTCCCAACTGCTGCAGCACTTTCCTCACCTCTGGTCCAGCACTGGCTAATTAAAAGCTGAGGTCAGTCTCCGATTACCGGGCCACAATAAATACTCCTGTAAAACCCTCACAAGGGCAGTAGCTATATCAGCAAGAGCGTTAGCTTGAAAACACAAACCATACCCTCTCAAAGTTTACGTGTCTGCATTTAGTATAATTAATTTCATCGCCTTGATGTTTCAATAGAAAGCTTTTGAGAAGGCATTTGGGTAAATTATTCAAGAGCTAAATGTGATCTTAAGTTTAAAATATAAAATAACACAGTGCTGCTATAATGACCTAAGTATACTATTAAATTCAGGAAAATCTGAAAACATCTGACCCTTTCCACCTTCGAAACTTAAGATCTGAATTCCTCCTGCCATAGTTGATTGGAGTTTAAAATATTGTAATTTGCCAAATTCCAAAACAGTGGGTGTCTTAATCCCTCACCACTTTTAAATTGAATCAGTTAAAAATCAATGTCTGGAGACAGCTCTACGAATGTAGCCACACCTAAAAAACAAGCCAACATTTTTTTTCCTCCCCCCCCCAAAAAAAAAATTCACGAGCCGCAACAGCTGGAACTGTTTTACACTAGACGGCTGAGTTCTGTGAGAATGTTCTCCTTGTCTTTGTCTGTAAAGCTGAAAGAAGGTGGACTCAAAGGTAGTGTTCAGTCCCAGGAGAGGCCTGGGTAAGCATGAGCCCAAGCCCCTAGCTCCCTCCTGATAAGGTCAGGTGACATGGTGTCAAAAGACAGCCAAGGAAAGATCTAGAAAGATGCACACACAAGGAGGATATTTCTCTTTCTCTTTACCAGAGATAATAAAGAGCAGAAACGGACTTCAATTTTTCTTATTCACTTAAAAATGTAAGAATGGAACTCCCTTCCTCTCTCTAGCTAACGCGTGTACACACAAGCCAACATTCAGGATGCACACAGACACACACATATGTGCGTGTTATGTTTATGAGCACACACACTGGATCCACTGCTGTAACTATACTTTTTTTTCCCTAAATTAATGCACGCCTGGTTTTAAAACTTGCGTATCTACGCTAAATTGTCAAAGCATCCTGACTATCTTGATGAAATTCAGCAGCATCAAAATAATAAATATGTCACCCATAAAAAAAAATCAGTGAAATAATTTCACCAGAAGACATCCAGAAATACCTGAGTGTGTCCAAAATCTGAGTTGCGAGGAGAGAGGTTGCTGAAGGCTGGTGGAAAATAAAAAGGAAAGAGGGAGTCATCGGAATAAAGCAAGACTTCAATAAAGTAGTGAGAGTTGGAAGGGAGAAGTGGCAGCACCAAAAGTTATGAAAAGGGTAGAGTACAAAGCATGACAGGCAGATGTAATAAAAGAAAAGCACCATAAAAAAAAGAGAAAGAGATGAAGAAATATTTCCAAGTAACCTAGACAGGTACAGCGGGAGTATAAAAAAAAGAAACAGCTCAGGACAAGAGGAAACAAGACAAAATTGATGATGCACCTAAAAATGGAAACAACTTTTTGCATGTAAACAAAAGAGGTTTCTAGTGAAGAATAATAACCCAGACACACACTTATGTGTGTGCGCGATCTATCTCACACTCACACATACACATACACACACACACGCACGCGCGCGCGCACACACAGAGGCATCAAGCATCTGACTATTTCAAAAGCCACATCTAAAATTTCATTAAAAAGAGCCCAGCTGCTTCCTTACCCTGACTTTGTCTTTAAGGACTTAGCTAAGCTGAAGGAGTGGCCAGAAAAAGAAAAAAAAAAAAAAACACTTCAACCCATCTCTCTCAAATTCTTTTATTTCAGCAATGCATTAAGCAATCTCCCTGCAGAGTTATTCTCTTCTTCCTGGTGTGGATAAAGCTCCCCCTGGGGAGCTCTGTAATTTCCAGCTTCTCCGAATTCAGGTATTAGTAAAGACCGCTTGGGGACACGCAACAATATAACTCTACATTTTCAGGCATTCGGAGAGAACCCCCTAAGGGTCCCAAGTTCAAATTTCTGAAATGTAGGCATTGTAAAAGGAACCTCGGGGGACTCCAGCAATAGAAATCTGCTGAATTCAAAGCATTTCCTAAGCCCTGGCAGGAGCCTTTGCTCCCACTGGAGGCTTTTTATAAAACATGTGTTGCTGACATGTTGACAGATTGCTCAGTGAAGTGTTAGGTGCATACACAGGCTGGCCATTTAGGGGGACATCAGTTTACCCTTCATCTCTACCTGAAGCACCATGTTTTATACATTACCCGAGGACAGGCAGAAAACAGACACTTTCCAACAAAGTACAGTATCACTTGGCAAAAGACAACCACCCCTCACACATACCTCGATCCACCACCTACAAAACTACAGGTAGATTTTGTAGTCGCACTTGACACACACACACACACACACGCACGCACGCACACACGCTCACACACGCATGCTCACACGCGGCTGTGCAGAATCTCCCCAAATCACAAAAAGGTCAGAAAATAAATTAAGTGTACAGTGCAAGGCCCAGGCTTGAAATTGCCTCCATGTATCAGGCCTGCCACCCTTTTGCTACACAAGCCAGAGCTCTGAGGGTATAATGAGCAAAGGAATTTTCTAATGACAGCTGACTGTTGGGAGGTAATCTGATCAAAGGCCGATATTAAATCCAACTTCTGCTCATATCAGGGTATTAGTGATGTACGACTTAATAACCCAGCAGCTCCAAAAGTGCTGCCGTGGCAACAGGATGGAAATTGGGATAATAATGTATTCATGGTGCTGGCGACCTGGGGCTGCAGTGCGCGCTCTCAGGGGAGGGCACTTCACCCTGAGCCAGACGTGTCTGGGCAAAATCACTTCACAAAGGACAGGAGTGGAATACTGACGAGCTGTGGCACTGATGAGAGCGTCGATAAGGGGAAGAGTGGGATGAAGTGAAGGGAGGGAAGGAAAAACATTTTCAGCACAAGAGCTTGAGTGGTGCTTCTCTGAAAAACTGATGCGGCTCAAGAAGCTCTCCCCGACAAGTACAACCAAAATGGATAATTATTAAATGAACATAAAACTACATTCTCTGCAAAGTGGCAGAGGAGACACAGCACCAGCTTGTGCAAAATGACAAGGTCTGTGCGGCAGCCTTGGCGGCTCCCAGCCCCTACCTACCGCGGCGCACGGAGGAGGGCCACTGTCTGTTACCAACAAAACACCCATTCTTCTCCATCTAAACAGATTTCCAATCGTGCCTACCATTATACTCCTAGGGAGAAAAATAATTTTATTTTTTATTTTTTATTTTTTGGAAAACAAAACAAAGGTCATTCATGAATCAGCCACATCTTCTAGACAGCATCTCTCACACAGTAAAAATAACCTAGTGTTTGCTATTCTTCAAGCAGAATCTGAGTGGCGACTAAATACCATAAGGGGAAAGAAAACGGGGATGTGGAGGCCTGAAGAGGGGCCTGGGGAGCGTGGTGGCACCGGAGGGGGTGGGGCGCTCTGGACGCAGAGGCAGCAGCGCGGGGCCCTGCAGCATCTCAGCGGTTAAACGTGTGCCCACCTCTTCTAGTCTAACACAAGCCCCTCGGATTCCCAGGACTGAGGAAATGAAAGCACATACAAGGGTGATTTCAATTCCAAATATCTTTTGCAAATTACATCATATGGGACTTACATTTGCTGAAGACATCTTTAGAATATCAGTGAGTATTCCAAAAGAAAATTGATGGACCAGGCATGTACTTTGGGGAGAGGAGTAGAAAATGGCCCATTTTTCTTATCTCGCTTAAAATACCTTCTTTGCTGTAAGGGAAGGGCTTTTTCTGTGTAGCTAATACAGAATATCCTCCAAGAACAAAGAGACCAAACATACCAGGCAAACTTGGTCAAAATGTGGCCTCAAGAAACACTCTTGGGGAGGCCTGGTCGGCTCCTCTTCTGAGAACACTGACTCTCCGTAATCATCCTGACATGCAACTGAAGACAGAGCAGCGAATCCTAATTTCTTATTCTTGCAGTGCCTAATGCCAACAACGTACACATTGTACTCTTAAGCGCTCTTCCTGCCTTTCCTAGTATTACAGATAATTTGCTAGTTTCAGAGTGTACTTATTACAGGACTGTCAGAGGAGTGTTTGTTTCAACAACACGTTAACTTTACTGCACTTATAAAAAACATTATGTGTCCCCTGTGATTCTGTGTGTTTAAGAGCAGCGAAATGTTATTGATCCCAGTGTGACAAATCAAGAGTTAGGTAATGTCTACAAAACTCAATTTTCTGCAAGACATAAAAACCCTTTTTATGAAACCCCTCCTTAGGAAATTCAGGAGAAATTCAGGAAGGAAAAAAAAAAAAGAGTGTAAAGGTCAGCAACCACTTCTTATTAATGTAATCTAACTCTATTCTAATGACAGGCATATGACCACAGAGGCCAATTTAAACTAATGTTTACTTTCACTACTGTAAAAAATATCTGCAGGAAATTTTAAAAAATTACTTTGGTTCAACTAGTAATTGTGCTCCGAAAGAGCGTGAAACTGAAGTCAGTTTCCTCCAAGTGCTATGTGACTTGAGATTCACACGCAGGTATCCAACTTCTTGTCTGATTCCACCTGCTTGGAGCTCTCTATAATGGACTTTCACAGAAACTCATTTGCTGTAGAAATGTCACTGTGCTGAAAACATCTCATTCTGATTCACATTAAATCTCTTAATTCCCCTGATTTTCTTTTCCTCTCACAAAAGAAAGAATACTGAAAAATGCCTCTCAATATGAAGACCTGTAAACTGGCAGAGAATGGGAAAAGAAGAAACAGAGGAAGAAGAGACCTCTACTGTGTAACATTAATAATCTGGTTGTGATTTGTACAAAATCCATTTGCATGCACAGAAATTTCATAACTCTGCATACATATTTGGATTTTTCCCCCAACTGTTCAGGGACAGTAAGCACTGATACTGCATTTAATTAACAAGCAAATGTGATACCCTTCGATGTGAACAATACTGAGCCAATTGCTTAAGTTCTTACAAAGATAAATGTATTACAAGCACCGCTGTACTACCGCAGAATATCAGAGTACTCATTTTCCATCATCTCCCCAGCAAACTTGAGTCTCTCACCGTGCTAGCCTTCTGTCCACCCCCACCCTCAACTCTTTCCTATGGGTTTTAGCTGCCATAGTGAAATTTGTTTTCCAGATCCGTTGGTAGCTCACTCTTCGCCCTTCCTCTTTTCTCTCCCTCTCTCCTTTTCCTCTACTGCATTCATCATTATTCAGCTGCATTATAACACTTAAAAAAAAAAACCCAGCTTTGAAAAAAAAAAAAAAAGAAATCATTTGATTTTCATTGCCCTGGAGAGAATTAAATACCCCCAAGGAAAAATTCTGGTACATTCTCTGCACACATTTACATGCAGCCAGTGAAGTAAACATTTCCATAATTGCTCACTTCAGAACACGTTACCCAGTTCCTAGGTACAATAACTGTCAGGAGTCAATGAGGAATAAAGAATTTTCCTGAATCCTTGCACATAACCTGACTAGCATTAATAACTCCACAGTTGTACATAAGTTAAGAAATGGATTACTGCCAGACATCAGCCTTGCTCTGAACACTTTGGTCATAGGCTCTTCCTACTGCCATTAACAAAATAAACAACTATGTTTTTTAAAACTGTACCGCTATTGATAAGAAAAGCATTCTTTACCTTCCTTCTACTTAGAATAAAAGGCAATAGCCAAAACTATAGCTTTTTTTAACCTTGGAATTACAGCAACAACATATGGCTTCCATTTACTTCCAATTTTACTCGTACTGTGAGCTTCTTTGGTGAAGTTGTCTTCTATTGCTAAATGACAAAATGAATGATGAAATTCAGTTGCTATGCTAGAAAAACAAAAAACAAACCGTGGTGGTTAATCCCTAAGGAAAACTGGACTTCGGTTATGAATCATCCTTACCAGCAATCTTGGAAATCTTAAATAAAAGTCTTTATGTCCTAAAAAGTATTGTGAATAAACATTATTTTCTTTTAAGCCTCTGGCAGAAAAGAGTCCCCTCCCTCTCCAATGCCTTCAAATTCAAGGTTAGAGAGTATGCCACCAGCCCTCAGTGATTATTTGAACAGAACTTGCCTTGTGCAAGAGACATCAATGCATAAGGCGAGCACGAAGTCTGCTGTTTTTATTGCATGCTTGCAGTGCTCCTCATGTAGCTGAAACTACAATGAGGGGCTCGGGAAGCACGTAATAAAACCAACCAATGGCTGCTATGGTATTAGTAATTTTTCTACAAAATGAAAATGGACATGCTTGGTTACCAGATAAATCCTTCTGAGCTTCCCCCATCTTTCCCCGGCCAGCACACTCCCCAGTTCCCCCCAACTCCCTTGTGTGTCCAAGATTTGCTGAATCCTTCTGAGGACTTCAAAAAAGATAGTCATTGTCTAATTAAGCTGTGACGAGGTCTGGCTGAACAGACCATAAATTCAAACTTGGGGGAAAATTATTTTTTAATTTTAAAAATGTGGCTAGCTAGACAATCAACTTGTACAGACAATAAAAGTGTAGCTCTGTGTGTTATAAACTATTTATGACATGTTCAAGGAAGTTTTTCACCCAGGCAGAAAATATCCTTTTAATAAGCCCTTTTTACTACAAGATGCTATTATTGGTCTCTTCTTTATTGTTGTTTTCATATTTTCAGCATAAATATAGTGCACAAAAAGACAAAGGCAATGCTGCAAACAACTGAAATGTTATACAATTTGCTAAAATGATGAATAAAATTAAAACTGCCTGTCAAAGCAAAATGAAAAGCAATTTTGTTTGCAATTTTCATAGCAGCTATGGAAAAGCAGCCAAATTCATGAACTGCATGCAGTCTGCAGTTTATAAGCATCCACAATGACTGAAGAAGGTGCTTTGATTAGTAATAATATCAAGATGAACTGCAGCTCAAAATTCAGAACACCCTGGCCTAGCTGCTGGCCTTCTGAAAGGAAGAGTCTATTCTGTGCTCCCCAAAATGGACTTAAAAGAGTTAATACCAGACTATCCAGATGATTATGAACACCTTAGAAAGCTGGTGTTTGATTCCAAATTTAAATTTCATCAATCATTCCAAGCACTAACACCTGTGAAATACGCATTCTCTGCTCTTATTCCTGGGCCCCTCGCTGGGAGCCCAGAGTACAGCCTGCAAATGTGTAGACCCAGGGAGGTGCAAATACCACTGTTTGCTACCAGATTTTAACTAGAGCAATTTCTATTGAGTTTGGTGTCTGATGCACAGTAGGCCATATTCTTGAATGAAGGGAGGAATGAATGAATACATAAAGGAATTTATTTCCATCATTGTACTCCATTTTGTTTATGATACTCAACACTCGATTTAGATGAAACATACAGCTTTGCAGTGTGCCTGAGGAAAGGCCAGTCAGGGAACTGCCGTGACAAAAGGGACAACATTAGTCACATTACTACAACTATTAATAACCCTGCCAAATGTTGGAGCTCCACTGTAGAATTCTATTCAAGACATAATTGAATGGTAAGAAATCTAGGTTCTTTCTTTCACATTTAGCCGTAAATAAAACCTCGGTGAAATTCTTCTCATTGAAAGTTGTCCATTGCTGGTATCAATTCCTCTATTTTTACCCTCAAAAGTGAAAACACACGAAAGTGCGAACATTTCACTAAAGTAAGCATTTCCACACTCATTTTTAAAAGATATCAATTAAATGCAACAAAATGAATAAATGTGCCGTATCAGCATTTTGGCTTAGGAAAGCCTTCCCATGTTCCCATATGGAATGCTTGAGTGTGGCCATCTTATTTAACCATATTCCCTGGTGTGGTCATTCCTAAGTAAAAGTAGGGAAATTATGAATTTGAGCTTCAGACATCAGATTACAATAATTTAGAGTTAATTCTGAGAAAGCGGAATTTCATGGTAAGCAGTTAGTTGAAGAATTAGAAGGCTCACCTTCCACCAGGAGAAATACAGGTCAGCCCTCTGAGTTTTTGCCTTCAAACACGCAAGGATCTGTGAGTCAACACAACACCCACAGAAAATTCCACTCTTGGTGGATGTCCGCCACTCTTACTGCAAAACTGTGGCCATGCTATATTAGCGATTAGTTATACAACACATATCTGCAAGTGGTATTTCCATTTTTCAATCAAGAAAACTGAAGAAAGGAGTAGAATTTTTGAGTTTCCAGCAAATAATAATCAACACTTTCTCTAGATGCAACTGCGCTTGAAAAGTTGTTGAGATTAAAAACATTTTTATCCCAGTGACTTGGAAGATCCAGTCACTGCATCAAGAAAAACAAAAATCACTGTTTCAACTTTTTTGGATACTAAAAGGATTTTAGTACCTGTTACTATCTAGAACATAATATGCACTCATTTACTATACACTAAAAGGAGGAATCAAAAGAAAGAAGAGAAAAACAAAATCAATGTAGAGGAAAAAGTAGTGTCATATAAGGCTATTTTCTTAAACTGCCACATATTTCTCTGGAAGAATGAAGAGAAGATCTTTGGCTTGAACTAAGTCAGAAAGAAGAGCATGTCTACCAACATATATGTATGTCACCTACCAGTTTCCCATTGTTTGCTGCATCTTATAAAACTAAGATACCTCCTTAGATGACAGACACTCTATTCTGGTGAATCTCATATATTTACAATGAAAATATTTCTCATCTCACTTCATGGTTTTTTGAGATCCAGGCCTCTTGGTAACCAATCTGCACAACATCAATGGTCTTATATTTGAGACAAAATGCCTTCATGTCAGGCACAATAATGGAGCATACACACACACACACACACACACACACACACACACACAAAACCCTTCCAACAAACTCTCTCTGACAATGGCATTTTTAAAAGCTCCCCACAGCTTTCTTATAACATCATGCCTAATTGTATCTCCTTTTATGTCCCTTATGACTGACTTATGCACTGGCTTATGCACAGGTACAGAGAAGTGGGTATTAATGATTTTAAATAATGTACTATCATTAAGCAATAGAGTATGTAGTTGATGCGTACTGGTACTGAGGAGGCAGAATGTTACTCAGGTCAGCAGGGAAACAGCCCCAGTGGACATGAAAATATGGCTTCTGTTCTTGTTTCTGCCACTACCAGCCACGAAATCTTGACGAAGCCACAGCTTCACTGGGGCCCCATTTACTCAAAGGTGAAAGCAGGAGGTGGCGGCATCACGCTCAAAGCAGGGACTTTCAAACAATTTGTACTCATTCAAATTTTAAGTGGAAGGTCCAAGATAAGTAAAACAGACAAAAACACCCAATATGAATCCGAGGAGGCTCGGGGTCCAGCCTCCCAGACCCAGCTCCACCCTTCCCTCCTTCCCAAACGGTTGGAATTCCCAGAGCTCCCAAAGCATGGTTGGAATCTGCTGTATCAAATGATCTCCAAGGTCACTTTCTAAGTCTTGTGCCCAATGGTTTCCCTTCATGTATTTTTCCTTTTATTTCTAAGTCATTATTTTCGTTCCTGCAATTTAAGGTACATAAATCAGGCAGGGGAGATGGCAGGACATAACACAATGAAAAAGCTCTGGATACACTGTTGCTAAGTGATCATTTTAATCAATAATTAAAGGAAAAAAAACATACGTCCAATTCCAGTCCTTACCATGAGCTATCGTCCAACACATAGAGATGATTGCCAAACAGTCCTGTAACTTCTACCTAGATGAGGGCTCCAGAAAGGGTTGCTGCTGCACGAACAGATTTTCTTGCACGTACACACACACGCACACACATACACACACATTCCTTAATTTCTTAGAGGTCTCTAAGCAGACATTACCAAGAAATTTACACTAGAGAATCAATCAATCATTGCTCCAGGAGTACAATATTTAAAACTAGCTTTTCTGGATTCTACCTCAAGGTGATCTCACTATTGCTGCTCTTTAGAGATTTAACAACAAAATTATTATTTCCGAACTTTAATTGAGCTTCTTAGGATAGGTATTTATGATACTCTTCACAACACTTGGAGATTTTATGCTCTACAGTGGAATATTTGGCTGTTTTATTAGTATTCATTTTTATATTTCAGGTATTTAAATAGTATTGTATGGCTTTATCTAGAAAATAAATCAATTTGGAAATTTGCTTTTAGCAAATGGGGCTTTCACAGTTTCTCGCATACAATACCTCTTTCAAGCCATCTCTCCAAAGCCTCAACCAGAGGATTTTTTTTTATGACTGTCACACAATTTAAATTAAATATCCATTTTTAAGACACTTTTTTAAAAAAAGTAAGGCCTTATGATTAGCAAATTAAAGATGACTTTTTCTTGTTTGCTTGCAAATAATTTCTTTAATCCAGAGCGTGAGAAGTGAACTCCAGCTAATGAATATTATCCTTAGTAAGCAGTAACCTAGAATCTTAAAACGTTCATTTTTATCATTGGTATTTTGAAGTTGCAACTTTGATCCATATCAACATAAAAAAGAAATGATTTTATTAACATTCTCTTTCATTACTGGATAATACTCTGCAATGCTGTTACTGCTGGGGTACTATTAAGGGTTTCCCTTAAAGAGGAATTCACAGATGATTTTAAAATAATAACAGCGATCAAAATTCTTTGGTTTCTTTAGATGAGTATTCTCATTTTCTCCTTACTGTTAATTTTCTGCTGATCCTCTGGTCAATCCGCTTCTAGGTATGATTCAAGAGATAGCGTCAAGCAATAAAGATGCATAAAGCATGGCCCAATAATCATGCTACAAATTAGTTATCAAATTTGATTCTAAAGGCCTAGGATCTCTTTTTCTATGACTCTTCATTTATTATTTGCTAATCATTAGACTAGTAGCAAACGATCTTTTTACCATGTGCAAGTAACAAAAATGGACTTATGTGGTGGCAAAGCTATCTACAATTCTTGCAGAATTACCTTGTATCTTGAGATGCAGGTTTATATATAAATCTTTCTATACCGCTATCTCTGACACCCTTTTCTCTTTCACATAAAGTTCTTAGAAAAAAAGATGCACTATGCATATTTACCTAAAAGTGCAGAAAAAGTGTAATTAATAATTACAACTAGCACTCATGAAACTGTTATCTAGATAAGAATGAGAATACTGCCAGCACCTAAAAATCCCATATGACCCTCCCCATCATCAATGGTTGTCTCTACCCTAAGGCAACAACGAAACTGACTTTGGTGACAGTTATCATCATCCCATCTTTGTTAACAACCCTAAACCATACACTTTAGTTTTGCCTGGTTTTGAACTCCATGTGAATGGATTCTTTTATTTCTTACTTCTTGAGTCACTCTAAGTTTGCAGGGCTTATTCCTCTTGATGACTGTAGCCACACTTCACTCATTTTTCTTGCTGATGTATTCCATTATTTGAATATCCACGATTTATCCATTCCATTTGTCGGACATTTGGGTTGTTTCCAGTTTTGACTATTATACACAATGTTGCTCTGAATGTTCTTTGTCCATGTCTTCCATAGGCATGAGTTGTTCTGGGGTATGGAAAAGTGGGATTGCTGAGCCATAAATCTGACATATCTTCGAATTTACTGGATAATGTCAAACCACTTTTCCAAAGCTGTTCTGCCAATTTACACTCTCACCGGCAGGGTCTGAAATTCCCCATTACTTCAGATCCTTGTCAACACTTAGAACTGTCACACTTTTTGCCAAGTTGGTGGGTATACTGCCCAAGAAATTATATTTTCATCACACTCTTATTATCTTGGTTTAAAGCACTGCACAGACAACATGAAAATAGCTGAAGGTATGCCCTTGTAATCTCTGTTTTGTCTTTGTCTCTCAATGGCCCTAATTGATTTTAGAACTTCTGATTTAAAAATCAGAAGGCGCCTGGGTGGCTCAGTCGGTTGAGCGTTCGACTTCGGCTCAGGTCATGATCTCATAGTCCGTGAGTTCGAGCCCCGCGTCAGGCTCTGTGCCCGTGTCGGGCTCGGAGCCTGGAGCCTGCTTCAGATTCTGTGTCTCCCTCTCTCTCTGCCCCTAACCCACTCGCATTCTGTCTCTGTCTCTCTCAAAAATAAATAAACATTAAAAAACTTTTAAAAAATTATATCCTTTATTTTAATCCCTCTTATCCCCTTTACTCTTACAAAACAGACCGTGCAATACTGGCAATACTATCCCACTTCATAGGACCACTAGGTACAAAAAGTATAATTCTTCAAAAAGAAATTGCTGCTAGCTGCCACTACTCCCCTCTCCTCTATAAATAGTATTTTATACAGTAATACTATAAATTACACTTGAGTCCTTCTATATGGAGACAGTTTTCCACATTTTGAGCATCAATTTCATGTATGCAAATCACATGTATACCATTTGCCTAGACTTGCTATAAATTTGAGATCTGAGATTATCTATTTCTCCAAAAAATACTCATACTTCATTCTAAATAGAACTCCATTGCCAATGGTCTTGAGATTTTAAACCTCAGGAAGTTAGTGGGGTGCATATGGAACAGGAAAGAGGAACAGAGAATTTTCCTTGAACAAACACTCTTCCTTAGAAGAGTGTCTTGACCTTCTAAGATCACACTGGGGGATGTTTACATTGAAGTACATGTCTAACTTCCTCTCCATCTCTGCAAATACCTTCTTTTCCTCAAGGTCAAGTTCAACTCTCCCTTGCCATGAATTAGGCCTTCCCAGAACATGGCAAACCCCAGTAATCTCTCATGACTTGACTATACACTTTGATGCTTAATTATATTCTCTAGGATGTATCTCTTTATACTTTGTTGTGCTTAATCATAATCATAATCGCTAAACCATAAGTTCCCAGGAAGCAGAAATCTTTCCTTTCTTGTTCAAGGCTCTACCTTCAGTATAAGAAATCATGCCTGGCACATAGCTCATGCTCAGTAATCATTAAGTGAATGAGACAAGAATGTCTTATGTTTTTCTGTACTTCTTTTATGTGTGTGTAGGGTCACCTCATAGATTATATAGGCTTAAAAGTAGCAGCCATTTTTGTTTATGTATCTTTGTTTCCCCCATATTATCAAAACTGATAGATACATAAAGAATTAAAATGGAGCACAAAATAAGACTCACATTCTTTATGATAGGTACTTCTTCAAAACATCTAGAACATCTAAATTGAAGTCAAGAAACTAATGAAGATACTAAATAGAATAAGCATAAATATCTGGCATTTATACTTTGTAATCCATTTTTGCTAACACAGACACCAGCGCAAGTATGGGCTAATCAGATGGACAGCTTGCACAAAATCAATTTACAATATTCAAGCTATAACAAACTCATGAAAATTCTTATCAAATCCTTTGTGCTATGTTTATTTAGTCTCATTAAGATATTTTTAAAAATCATTGTTGGATTGTTTTGAAAATATCTGACTATAAGATAGTTTGCCACTAGACAATACAGAGCATGAATGTAAATATTACTGAACACACTATGACTTAAGAATATGGTAATATTGCAATACTCTGGAAGTTCTGCCTAAATAGAACACCCACTTTGCTATACTGCCATCCTAGAATAGACACAGACCATGGGTCCTTGAGGGAAACTGCATTTCTCCACCGGTTCTGAGGAAAAAAAAGGTCTGTTTTTAAACATTCATATATTTATTCTTTTTTTCCCGCAAGAAGAAGATTTAGATGGTTTTCAGACATTTCTTTTTTTTATTATAACAATCTCCATAAATCCTTAGTAGAAATCCTAGAGTAGAAATTTTTCCTATTCTTAGATTTTTTTGATTGAGTCATTCACAGATTCATTCATTCATTCATTCATTCATTCACCATTTACTGAAGACCCACATGTAACCTGGGCTAGGGGTAACACATTCAGTCATTCACTCACTCTGGATGAAAAGATGGCAATGTTTTGTCTTTTCACTGTTTTGAAAAATTCCTTATCTTATTTACCATTGAGTTATTATCATCAGAAAGCATGGATTAGTCGTGATTTTCATTTAAATCACAGAGGAAAAAATGTGTATAATCACACAAAGAAATAGAAAGTTTATAAAAGCCTGTATCTCCAATTCTACCTGTCAGTTCTTCTAAATGATGTCCTAGTCAAAGACCTCTACCAGTTAATGAACTTGGGGCCAATCACACCGCCAGACCATCTCAGACACATTCTGCCTGTGTTTTGGCATGTGGACTGGGTTGGAGTACATTTGAGATTAGACTTTAGGCCCCTCCGGGCACCTCTCTCTCCTGTTGCTGTTGTTAAAGCAAATCTAAGTCTCAAATAAAGAGATGCAACTACTCTATACATCCTTTCTGTTTACCTGTCTGTCACAAGAGAAAGTGAAGCAACCACCCCTCTACAAGTCTCTATATCCCTAGGCGTTTTGTGCCTCCCCCCACCATGTTTCACATTTTTTAAATGGGTGATCAGAGTGGTACATTATATAATTTTCCTTGATCCTACACCACCCTAGGGATTGCCTGTTATATTTCTAGGAATAATAACCACCATGAAAGGCAAGATATTAGACTTAGTAGGTTAAAAAAAATGCAAAGAAGGGAATAACTACTTAAATCATGGTGCAAAGATGGAAAGCAATTCATAGGTGGTAACTATAACACACGTGTGGCTTCACTGAGTGAAATTAAATCAGTCTAAAGTTTCACTCTAGATGCAGGATCACGTCGCTCTTCTAAAGAATGAGCATGCCCTAAACAATGCAGAGTTGGCTCCCGGCCAAGTGACCAGACCACAAATGTGGATACACCTTGGACAGCGGACATCCTGGGCGCAGCGGCCGCAAAGTTCTAGCTCCCACCACTTCCCACGTGGAAATCCAGCAAAGAAAAACAATCTAGCAGTCACATGACTCAGAGTTGTCATCCTCTGCATCTGTCCCCATGTGTAAACATCTTGATGCAGAAGGAAACTGACTCATCCCTATCAGGAAAAGTCCGTTTTCCTCTGCCTCGCATAGACAAGGACTTGGCCCATGTGAGGTCTGGGTAGGAAGCCATACAGAATATGAAGTTGTAACTGCACAAAACAAAAACTAAGCTGCTTCAAACGTGTGTGTGCAACAAGTCCAACAAGGGAGGTAGCGAAGAAGGACAGTGAGTAAGGTAAAAGCAAACAACGAAAAGATGATCTCAAATAAACATTTTCTACAGACCACGGAGATAAGTTACAAAAAATAACAGGAATTCTGAACACAGAATCAGAAACTTCAAAATGATGGGAACTCTGTAGTACTCTCATTGAGAAACAAATACTTGAGACAGCACTCAATTACTGTGCTGTGTTCTACTCCTAAGCGGCTCTAAAACAGGATGGGGAAAAACACTAAGGTTTTCATGAAGCAACTGCCCGATACTGGTCAGAGTGAGAAACCACTGTATTTGACTAATGCTTCTCTAATAAATAAGGATTCTTAATGACAGATGAGAGTAGGATTAGGACTTTAACGACCAATGCTACGAGGGAACAAAAAAGCTACAGTAAATTCTTGCTTCCTATTTCCACTTAGTAGCATCAGATCAATTACAATAGCAGAACAGACTTGGAAGAAAAGAAATGGTCATCAGAAGGACTTGGATTTCTGCAGAAGATTGTACTTCCCAAGATGGCCACAGACAATAACTCCCATCCCACATGCTCTCTTGCAGTGTGTGTGACCTTCCTACTTCATCATCAAAGAGTAGAGTTTATTTCCCCTCCACTTGAATCTGCGCTGGACTTGGAACTTAACTGTAACCAACAGAATACAATGGAAGTAACACTGGGTTATTTCTGAGCCTGGGCATTAAGATACTGCAATTTAGACCTTGGGGCACTCCTTGGAAGGCAGACCCATGCCATGAGCAACCGAAGCCACCACGTGGAAAGGCCTACCAGAAAGACAACCAAGGTTCAACCAAGCCTCAGCTGAGCTCCCAGGCGTAGTCAGCACCAGCCAGGTAAGACCTCCAGGTCAACCTCACAAAAAGCAGTAGACAACCCAAAGATTCGGAAAAGTCGTAAGTTGTTTTCATTTTTTTAAGTTTATTTATTTATTTTGAGAGAAACAGAGACAGTGCGAGCAGAGGAGGGGCAGAGAGAGAGGGAGAGAGAGAGAATCCCAAGCAGGCTCCAAGCTGCCAGAGCAGAGCCCCACACAGGGCCCAAACTCACAAAACTGTGAGATAATGACCTGAGCTGAACCCAAGAGTAGGAGCCACCCAGATGCCCCTAAACTATTATCATTTTTAAGTCACTAACTTTTGTGATGCTTCATTATCCAGTAATAATTAACTAAAAAATTAACCAAATAATTAACTAAAAAATTCTGTATTTTATTATATCAATATAATGATAAGCTGATTTAAACAAACACATACACATATCATATGGAAATATAATAGGAATGGTTATTTTGAAAATAAATATTTTGATCTAATAGTGCATAAACAAGAGAATATTCTCATTTTGGTACATCTTTACATCTATTATTAAAAGGTTTGGGGGCACCTGGGTGGCTCAGTCGAGCCTCCTATTTCAGCTCAGCCTCCAACTTCAGCTCAGGTCATGATCTCATAGTCTGTGAGTTCAAACCCTGCATCAGGCTGTGCACTAACAACATGGAGCCTTCTTGGGATCCTCTGTCTCCCTCTCTCTCTGCCCCTCTCCCACGCTCACTCACACACTGTCTCTCTCTCTCTCAAAATAAATAAACCTTAAAAAAAAGTTTTGAGGGATGCCTGGGTGGCTCAGTCAGCTGAGCACCCGGCTTCGGCTCAGGTCATGATCTCCCAGTTCATGAGTTCCATCCCCATGTCACGCTCTGTGCTGACAGCTCAGAGCCTGGAGGCTGCTTTTGATTCTGTGTCTCCCTCTCTCTGCCCTTCCCCCGCTTGTGATCTCTCTCTCTCTCTCTCTCTCTCTCTCTGTCTCTCTCCCAAAATAAACAAACATAATTTTTTTTTTAAGTTTTGGATGTATTAGAAAGATCATAAAAACCTCACCAAACCAAATTTAAATGAAGGCACTACTGCAAACTTGGAACGTTATAATAAAAATATAATAAAAACATTAAAGTTCCTCAAAAACATTTATAAATATTTAACTTTAATTCCAGCAAAGATATAAAAAAGATATATGCTCCTTACATTGAAAACTTTCTGCTTTCCTCTTCTCTTTGATTCTTCAAGTATTTTCCGACTTAAAGATGTAAACATATCAATAATTGGAAGGCATCAAACAATAGTGAGAGACACTTAGGTCTCTCCTGAGCATCGCAAGCACAACAGTGGATAAGGGTTGCCTATGACACAGCCTACTTTTTAATTCTCTAAAAATGTAACAGCTATACTGCAAAGAATGTCTATAAACTTGTTTTTATTTTGAAAGCACCCATAACTTTTCCAATTAGCAAACATGAGCCACTGGCAGCTGGAACTTACTTTTTCTTCCATTATATCTACACCCGGTTTTATGGAGTTTCTCAGATATCCACAAGGGGCACATTGGAGATTTATTAAAAATTGGAAGGGGGTCTCATACAGGGTTACAGGAATCTAAAAATATCCAGTGGCGCAGGGAAACTGACAAGAACATGGGCAGCACAGGTAATACGTGGTCTGACAACTAAAGAGAAAGGAGAAGCCAACAGAAAAGGGGCACAGTGCCCTTCTGCAACTTCCATCCAAAAGACACAGAATCATCTACAATGGAAGACCCTTGACAGGCAGCTGATCACTTCTGCCTTATCAAGCATCACCCCCTACACAGAAGTGTCTTCCATAATAACACCAAGGATGGCACCGAGAGAGCCACCGAGCCCAATTGCATGCCAAAATGGTGACCCAGAACTGCTCACGACCTGTCCATCCAGGGGAAACCAGGCAGCCCTCCTGTTGCTGGTCCAAGTCCTCAGTGGGAGGGAGTCCTCCTTAGCAGAGGCCAGCAGGCTTTTCTCTCCACACGTTCCCAAAGAATGGGGTAACAGTTAGGGATTGGGGAAATACTCATGAGATGGAGGTAGGGAGGCAGGGAGGTTTATAGAGTCCATCTACTTATAGATAAATATCTGGTACAACTTATGGAGTAAGAAGTGCCCACCTGAAGAAAGCAAGGACACTAGCACTCCCACGAGCAGTCATCTGACCCGGAATGTGCTTTGGGGTAACGGCTTTTGGTGTGATTCATCATGCACTTCATTTTGATGAAATAATTCATATCGCAAAACCAACACTGGACTTGGAGTCAGAAGTTCAATGCCCCAAGTGGTAGCAGGGCCAGTAAATTGCTGGGGGACAGTGGGTTTTCTTTACCATAAAAAGGGAGTTGGACCAGGTGAACTCCAATGGTCTTTTTAGCTCTAACCTTGCATGACTGTTCAACGCCAAATGGAAAACTTCTGTCTTCCACAGTCCCTCCATTTGTATAGATTATCTAGTGTATTTTTTATACCACCTGTTTGCTTGTAGATGCTGGGGAAGGGCCGTGGAGAGGAAGAATGGTGGGAGAGAAGTGTGCATGGCCGCCCTGGGAGGCATGTAGCATACATACACTGAAGAAGGCATGTCTCACACCAGCTGCTTAGCTATGGCAGATGATCTAGGCAGTTCCATGTCTCAAGCTAGCAGTGGCAGGCTGGCCATGCCTGGGTGATAGATCTCATCCAAAAAACAGGTGTGTGACATACCTTTCATTTAACTGAGCTCCATGTGCCAGGACAAACACAGAATGGCGCATACTGTATGCTGCTTTCATGAAAAATATACTTTCTAGGGTGAAACAGGATGGTGTTGAGGTTGGTCAGGTACACAGAAGTTCCATGTGCTGTACCATGGCCCCGAAAACATTCCCCGGGGTTCTACATGCCTGCCTTAGCTGCATTAAGCATTCTGATCGAATAAAGGTAAGTTTCTTTATTTTTCTGTCTAGGACTACTGACATTCAAAACAGAGAATCAAGGTGGACGAAGCACAGAGTCTCAGACTACAACTCTGCCTTGGGTTTGAAAACAGTTTCTCTGCTGGAAAATCAGATGTGCTATCTGCGAAACAATTAAAGAATGTAGGTTATCAACCAGAGAAAAACGTTCTGTCCATAGTTGGAATTCGAAAGGCACCTATGTTGTAGCGAGGACCCTAAATTATACATGATACCAGAAAAGAGAAATATCACTAGCAACACAAAATAACACAAAATTCAAATATTCAAAAAGGCTACTTGTGTGAGAGACTATGTTAGTCACCTACCTCAAAATCCACTCTTCCATTCCATTGAGATGTGAGTGGGATTACGGGTAGGACTTACTGGATGGCTGTTTAAAAAGAACCAACTCAGACAAAAAAAGGCCCTGTGAGGTTTTCCACCTTCCCTCTTTTCCTAACCTCCAACTGGTCATGATGACATGAAGTCCAACAGCCAGCACGGCCACTTGACAACACCAGCCACAGGCTAGAAGCACAACACCAACAAAGAAAACCAGCTCTGGACTTGGCTCCAGAATTCACACATATAAGCAAGAAATAAACTTCTTTCTAATTTAGGCTGCAGTTAGTTGGGGGTTTTCTGTTACATACAATCATATAGCTTTTGAATTTGTC
This sequence comes from Acinonyx jubatus, assembly GCF_027475565.1. Taxonomy (NCBI): domain Eukaryota; kingdom Metazoa; phylum Chordata; class Mammalia; order Carnivora; family Felidae; genus Acinonyx; species Acinonyx jubatus. The sequence continues at coordinate 46,378,523 of NC_069392.1, forward strand.
TAAAGTCTACTTTCAATCTTAGATGTCTAAGCCACTTGATGTGAATGACGTTTTAGTTGGACAGTGAAGGGAAAAGATGTCACCGGTGATCAAAGGTTCAACTCAAAGATATTTCGCTAACTAAAAAAACAAAAAACAAAAAAAACCAGAAATGTGTAAGAGTAAACTCAATTTATTTTTGTCATGTCAGTACAGAACTAGGTTGTTGAGGAAATCACTGAAGATTCTGATTTCTCAATCTTCTCATTTTATAATGGAGATAATATTGACCTACCTCATGAGCACAGACAGAGGATTAACTAATTAGCGATTGTCAATCACCATGAAAATATAAATTTTAAGAAGCAATAAGACTTTCCATTAATCTATTAATAGCTGTGCTAGTAATTTCTTCCTTCACTGGAGAAAATTTACATTTGATAAGCACCAAAGGCTCATAGCATAATAAGAATAAAACTTAAGTGAAAATTAAGTCTGAAGTCACTTCATGACATTTTAACAAAAGCATTAAGGCAAAAGATCCTACTATCAAATGTAGTCACCTGGAGACAGGCTCAATATATTTTTAATGAATTAAGAAACTTCATATGATAGTCCAGACCGGTTAAGCTATTTTAGAGGAGTATTCTTAAAATGGTTCCATAACCCAAGTCACTTCTCAGCAATTGTGCACAGATTCTACCCTACTTGATTTTCAAACTCCTCATAGGACAACCTAATATGGAAATAGATATTTTTCCTGGTTAGTAACTTCCATCGGGGTTACTTTCTTTTGTTACTTTGTTTAGCCCTTTTCACATGCACTGCACTCTGCTTGAACTCTTGAATACTCCAGGAGTGCGCAATTTGATGTGACACAATGCTGCTGCTTATGACATTATTTTCTAGATGAGATACAAAACAAAATTTTTTTTAATATAATTTATTGTCAAATTGGCTCACATACAGTGTGTTAAGTGTGTTCTTGGTTTTGGGGGCAGATTCCCGTGGTTCATCGCTGAGATACAAAAATTTTAACTCAAAGTCTTTATCCATCTACGATTCCCTACCTGAGATACTTCATCTTGCCCTAACACCCCAGACCATCCCTGTTCCTATTCATTTCCTAGTGATTTGCCTGGGTGTATTCACCTGTGGTCATTTCCACAAGGCCTCTCCTACCAGCTCCTGTACACTTAGCACTCCTTTTTCTAAACATTACAGAACTTGAGGCACCTGGGTGGCTCAGCTGGTCGAGCATCCGAGTTCGGCTCAGGTCATCATCTCACGATTCCTGAATTCGAGCCCCACATCGGGCTTGCTGCTGTCAGCCTGTCGGCGCAAAGCCCTCTTTGCATCCTCTGTCCCCATCTCTCTGCCCCTCCATGCTTATGCTCTCCCAAAAATAAATAAATATAAAAAAAAATAAACATTATGGAACTTACTGCTCATATTAGAAATTCTGGCATTTAATGATATACAGCTGCATTCACTATTACTTTTTCAGGTACATGTGTTTTGTTCCCCAAGTGCACAGTAAGATCCTTTGTCATCAGGTTGGTGACTCGTATTTCTTTGCACCCTCACAATGCATAGCAGAAAATGTGAATATACTAAAAACTCACTAACATGTACACATTAAGTATGCTGCTTTCATACATTTGGTGCACTGAAAAAGTCAACTATCTTAGGGTCATTTGTTGCACAAATGCATTTCTTCAGGCTCTGGTCTCCTAGAAAACAAAAGTCTGAGTCTCCCAGATTTAAAAGAACTCACTTCGACCAGATGATTTTCCAAACCACTAATCATCTGAATCGCTATGACTGCTAGGCAGATTTTGTGATGCTTACCCATGCCTACTAACAACAAGGTATGAATATTTTTAATTGCACTAAGCTAAAATTAATATTTTATAATTTTTGAGGTAATTCACAAAACCAGGGAGGATTATTTTTAAAACATTCTAAAAGATGCATGGGAATAAATAAATAAATAAGCTATAAGCTATGAGCACAACATTTTTCAATGCTATCCATTGCACAACTGTCTTCTTATAGTTACACGCACCAGAGTGCAGGCCAAAAGTTTATGTCAGGGACTTAATTTTTAATATCTTGTGTAGAATAAAATTAGAATAAAATGTTATACAGACACAGGGCCTCTCTTCTTTATTTTCAAAATGCGATGTTCTCTATTCTATACAAATCTCCACATTAAGGTCTTACTAGAATATTGATAAGCATGCTTAATTAAACTAATTCTTATTTCTTCCAATTGCCCCTTTCCCCCAACACCAATCACATATTATTCCCTTTTGAATTTTAAAAGGGGGAGAATTTAACACTGAACGCCAAGTATTAACTCATTCTAACTCTTTCAAAACCTCTCAGGATTCTGGAAGACATCCAAATCTAGAATCTGACTCGTGTGAGTTATTCTTAAAGGAATCATTTCCACCTTTGATAATATTAATACTAATAATTATGTTTATAGTGAGGACTCACTGTGTACCCAGCACCTTACCGGAATGATACATCTATTATCTCATTTAATCAACACAACCCTAGGAGGCAGGCAATATTATCACCTTTTTATTATTGCCCCCACTTTACAGATAAAGAAGTTTTAGATTAAAAATGTAAGTTATGTGCCTAAGGCCACACAGCTAGCTTCTGGAGAAGTGAGATTTGCATTGTGGTTGGCCAGCTGCCAGAGCCCACCCCTCTATCCATTATACTGACATCTCTACTAGTCCCATTAACCACACAACTCTTTTGACTCATTTTAACATCTTGAAGTTTTGTTAATTCATCTTTCCATTCAAAGATTGGTAAGAATTAATTACTACTGAATGATTACATTGATTTTTTTAAAGCTAATGGAATTTTTAATGAAAATAATGCTCAGGGAGATGATTGGGAACTGCAAGTCTAAAAATCAAGCCTAAAAGCAGTCTGTGAAGATTCACGAGATAGCCACAGATTCCAAAAAAAATGAATAACAAAATTAAATCTGCCTGGTAATTTTTTGTGTGGGGTGGGGGGAGGTGCTGGTGGGCATAACCGACAATCCCTAAGTAGTAAGATTCTCCTATAGAGATGAACCTTAGGATATATTTCTAAAAAGAAAACCCACTGCTCTAATCCTGTGAGAATAAAGCACCCTTCTTAGCATCCATTTGCTGGATTTCAATAAGGCATTAAACCCTGGATGTCAAAATTCCTCATCTCGAAAGAAAAGAACACTAGTCAGCCTTAAAGCTTTTATAGGTCTTGCTTTTTCAGGGTGTCCCTTCCGCTCGCTGGAACAACCCCAGCTGCATGGGGCCTTCTATCCAGCAGCCCAAGTGAGAGTAGAAATCAACCTAAGGGAGGAGGTTTTCCATTATTAAGATGGGGGGGAGGGGGAAGCTGGATCAGAAACAGTGTCACTGAAATGGGGGAAAGCTGGGGGGGAAACTTAGATAATTGACAAAGGGAAAACTATACCACAACCCAAGGAAACAGGAAGTATGCTAAGTGGCCAGATGCCTACCTTTGGTTTCTGGTCTACATACGCAACTGCTATGTTAAACAACTTAGCCAGAAAAGTATCTCAAATTTAACATGAGCTTAAGTGAACTCACTTAACCTGCTTCTTTCTCATCTCTGATGCCAGGCGATGGTCACCCAATGCACCTGAGGAATTCAGAGACGTGGGGGGCTCGTTCCAGATCTTTTCCTTGTTCTTATGTCCCACAATGAATCAATCAGTACATCTGGATGATGTTTACCTTCTCAATATTTATTGAATTTGAGCCTCCTCTCCACTCCTGTGACCACTGCACTGACTTGGGCCCCATCTTTTCGTAACAGTGCCATCACAAGAGCTGCTACTCCTTCTCTAATCTACTCTCCACATGCCATCCAACCTGAACAGATGTTCCCCTGCAGAAAACCTTCAATAGCTACCCACTGCCCGAAACAGTAATTATCAAACATTCTTAAGTTTCTAAACTCAATATTCAAATAAAATCTTACTGGAATATCTAGTACATAAAAGAATTCCAGCCTGGGCTGTTCTGGGAATGCAGGACTCCTACTAACTCAATCCCTACTTCTATGCCTACCTGGCTGATACCTGCAGGATTCCTCAGAATAGTATGAAAAGCACAGGCCAGAGAATCAAATTTAAGTTCTTAGCTTAGCACCCTCCCTCCATGACCAGACCCTACTTTCCCTTCCTGGTTCATTATAATAACCAACCTTCCAGATGGCCCCCAAAGATCCCCACCTCCTGATATAGATGCCTGGTATCATACCAGAATTAGTCTGTTAGTCTGTGTGATTTATAATAGAATATGGCAGACTTAATAGTATGCCACTCCCAAGATTAAGTCATAAAAGGCATTGCAACTTCTATATCCCTCCCTCTCCCTCTCCTTCTCCTCAGAGTTCTCGTTCTGAGGAAAGTCGGCTGCCATATCATGAGCTACCCTGTAGAGAAGCCCATATGGTGAAGACCTGAGGTGTCCAATCAGCAGCTATGTGACTGAGCCCAGAAGTGGATCCTCCAGCCCCACTCAAGCATTCAGATGGTTGTAGCCCTGGCCAACCCACTGACTACAACCTTATCAGAGAGGCTGAGCCAGAATCTCCCAAGTAAGCTGCTCCCAAATTCCTGACCCTCATAAACTTTAAGATTGTGGTTTTTAAGTCAGAAAGTTTTAGAGTAACTTATTACACAGCAATTGATAATTCATACATTCATATTATCTCACCAATTCCCTCTCTTGCACTTTTCCTCTTATTCGAAGGTGCCCAAGTAGTTATTCTGTTTATTTTCTCTCCCTTATTCTTCTTTCTCTTTTGTCTGCCCGAAATGTTCCCCTCCCCACCTTTCTTCGCCTAGCTAACTCTTTCTCAATGCTAACAGCATCATGTGCTCCAGGAAGCCATCCCTAAACCTCCAGGTTGGGCTCAGCAAGCCACTCTCAACCATTTGTCTCCCAGAACATCCTGGACGCCGTATTTCCAGTACTTAATGGACAAAGAGTAAGACCTTGAAAAACATTTATTGAACTGAATACTCCTGACAAATGCATAGTAGTATTTGGGAAAACAGACTTATGAGACATGCTATTCATTTCACTATCTCTGCACGGTCTTAGTATAACAAGAAATGATGCCACATACTTTTTATTATCCTGCAGTATCTAATCAATACAATAATATTTGTATTAATAAAAATGTGTCCGTTTTAAAGCAGTATTCGCAAGAAGAAAGCTTTGCACTATTTAGTTGTGAGGCACTAACTTAAGCTCTACCTATGAGTGACTCACATGCAAAAGTAAGTCCTTTGCTCTTTTGTTAAGACTCAGACAAATGAACTGCAAAGGGCAGGCAGCACGCGTGAGAAAGGAAACACTGAGGGGAGGGAGAGAAACTCAGGTGAGGAGAAGGGGCTGTGTTCAGCTCTGCTGCTTGATAACCATGCCATCACTCTAGGTCGAATGACAAAATATCCAAAAGAAGTTTTCGGTAGATTTCACAAGCCAAAGAAGATGATACCTCACAAGCCAAAGAAGATGTATTGAGAAGCAACAGTTACATTTAGAAGACTGTATCCTTTTTTCCAACATACACAGGTACCTGGGAAAAACAAAAGGAAAGTACAAACCTAGAGGCTAAGGCTCCCGCTCTAAAAATAAAGTCCCGGGAAGGGAAGAGAAGCCAAAGAATAGTGAGTGTGGGGGGTGTGGAGTTAAATTACAGGGAGAATATATTCAGAAGAATAGGAGGAGCAAAAGAACAATTCAAATAGTAGCTCTCGGATAAAATTTCAAATCTTTCCTTTTGAATGCATGATCATATATAATATTTAATATAAAATATTAAACCAGATCATAGAGTCACAGAACACTGCTTTCTGATAACCATTATGAAACAAGTGAAAAGCAAATACTTTGCATGGAAAATAAAATTACATATAGGAAACAGTTAAGTCCATGACACATTAGACAGATTCCTTTTCGAAAAGATTACAAAAGCATTCTCAACTGTCAACCTGATAATTTAATTATGATGGAGAAATTTTTTATAAATTAAACTATACGAGTTAAGCTGAAAGTCAACCTCAGTAATAAAAATATACACCTTAAATAATTCATAAGTTAAACGGAAAAATGTTTTCTTGATAAAACAAAAAAAAATATATCTTAGTGTTTGAATGTATAACAGTGTTTTTCTAAAAGGATATTTTTTTTAAATCATTCTAACAATGATGACCTTTTTTATACAAAATCTTTTTTGTAAGAATGATAAAGACAGGTAAATTGGTAGTTGCTTTTACTTTCTCTGTTTGTAATGAGCTCCTAGTGTACAGACAATCTGAATAGTTACCCTCTGTTCCAGTATCTCCCACATTGGAAAACCAAGAGCTCTGGGGTCATTAAAATGGGCACAACTCCAAGAAAAGCCACATAAGGTAGACCAGCCTTCATTATGTAGATACTGATATGAAAATGGACATTTCTCAGGACTAATTAGAATTTTTACTTGGAAAACAGTTCAGTGTTCCTGCCTACTGTATGCATCTTAATATTAATTATGCATTTAAAGATTAAAGAGTTAATGACACTCATTACCCCAATCATTCTTGTCTACACTTTTATTTAGTCACCAGGGGGAGCTAATACTGCTCTGTGGGTAGGTAGAGGTGAAGAATTGGGAGTTTTTTAAAGAAGGAAAAACTAAATTGATGCGGTCATAGATACAATTCCAACGAGGTCCAGTGTCCATAAGACAAATCTATCACGCATGCATGCATGCAAAATTAAAAAATGACGTATATATTATCTTGTTGTTGTTGTTAAACAAATAAGTTAGAAAAACCTAAAAGCCATCAATTAGTAGAATCTTGCTGTGCCTAATAGAGGACACATATAAAACTAGTCATTTGCGGATGTCTTCGATCCCATTAGGGTCTCGCACCATCCGGATTTTGCACACTTGTCTATTTTGTTGCACTGATCCCATTATTTTCTTGGTGTGAAGCACTACTATGCTTCTACAGTCTAACAGCTAATCGTTTGCTCAAAAATATCCCATATAATTACATTATAATCAGTACTGAAACAAATGTTTCTTTATCCTTTGGCTTCAAATATTTCCTTCTGTTCCAAATATATTTTTTAGCACTTTTAATGTGTGTTCAAAGGGTTCTACCCAATAATCTACTTAAATTCATTCTACAATTCACCCAGGAGACACAATCCCTTTAAACTTTGAGAAGCTCCAGTTGGAACAAAGAGGGGAAAAGGGTTCAGAGTTTGTGGAATAATCACCTCTAATCGATCAATTTCCCCCGAAGGTAAAGCTGAAAGAAAGAAGGAGTGAAGAGTTCCAGTCCAATTCCTTGAAGTTTAAAGGAACTAAGCCCTGAGGCACAGTGTAGAATGATTCCTGCCTTCCCCTCCCAAGGCCTATTAAGAGGTCATAGATCTCTGTGACATTGCTGCCATTCCCCAAAGACAAGATCCCCAGCCATAGTAGCACAAAGAGAAAGAATGGGGAAACAGTGTACTTTTAATACTTCTTTAGGAACTCACTACCCTTTAAAGGAAGTAGATACTGGTCACAAGCATCCTAAGTATTGTTAAAAAAAAAAAAAAATCAAGTGCAGTCATGCAAAATGTAAAACTTCAACATCTTAAGTTTTATCGTGTTAAATTTCACATCTGAGAACAGGCTACATGTGGCAGAGTCCTTGTGTGCACACAACTGTATCCAAATTGCTACACGTTGCCCTGCTTGTAAGACAGACTGAATGGCTGCACAGGGCCTAGGAAATAGTTGATCTCTTTTAATTCATCTTCCCCACAAAAGAGGCCCCACTGTTTCCACATCCCAAGTACAGCCCTTCATTTATAATTTTTACACTTCTCCACAGGGACAAACTGACAGCTTTAATTACCATCAATGACCATCAAGGACGCAGTGGAAATTCTTGAAGATATTCTCCCATGGACTGTGTTCTTGACATTTTATTTACAATTTTTGGCAAATAAATCCTGAAACCACAGAATTAGATGATTATATATTCATTATCAATTATACAACTAAGGCAAAACCATTTATCTAAAACAGTTGTGGTTTCACAAGACATCTAGAGGTAACACTTTTTTCTACACAAATAATGCTAATTTTTTTTTCTTGGATTATAGTCATTTCAAAATGCTAATTTCAAAAACCTCAAAGTAATCAAGGCACAGGTAATTTGCAAATATAGCTAATACGTGACATCCTCCACTTAGGTTCTACTTGTAAAAAATAAAGTGAATGCACCCATTTATTTTCTGGTTCTAGGAATTTCATCCTTCAGGAACTTTCCCCTCACAATCAGTAGTTTTCTTGTGATTTACAATTTATTAAGGCAGGCTGAGAATAAAAACATCAATTTTAAAAGGCATATCAAAAATACATGGAAATATTTCTTAATGACCCCGTCAACATTCCAACGATTTAATTTTAATAAATTAATACACATAATAACTCATTCACAACAGGAAAACGTAACTCATCAGTACAGTCCTTTTATAAATCCTAATTACAATGCGCCAAAGCGTTCAAAGAGCATTGAGAAAATAATGGACCAAAAATGACTATCTTTACACCCATGTTTTGACAGAGGATTTCACAAACAAATATACCCAGAAGAGAATGGTAGATTAGGTACTACTATCAAAACTCCTATGTGGCAATAACAAAGCTTTCATAGCAGGTAATAGCTTAACTAACTCTCTCTCCCAAACCAGAAAAAGCAGCTCACTCAGCCAACAACTCAGAGGCTGGAACCAATTAGGGAGGATTGCTTCTTCCCTGGCAAATGTATAGAACTTGGTCATGGCCCTGCCAGACTATGAAAATGACACATTCAACCCCATCACTTCATCTGAAACTGAGAGGAGCAGAGACTGGCGAGCTGTTTTTCACATGATATACCACACGGTAGTCGAGAACAGCAGTCTCTGAAACCTAGGGTACAAATCCTAGCATAGAGCAGATACTCTGAGTATTTAGAAACCAATCAGAACAGACACAAGCCATAAATAGCCATCCAGAAACAAAGCAGACCTTCCTGAGAGCAGGAAGATAAATAGTATCCCCGTGAGCCTGGGTGCCCTTGCTTTTTCCAGGACCTTCCCACGCCTCAAAATAACTCAGTCTTCTGTGCCCAGTAAAACAGACTTATGGATCATCTGCTTTAATGTTAACTAACGTAATTTACACAAAATTTTCAAATTTTGACAAGTGATTTCTAAAGTTTTCTGCAAGGAAAACTGCAGGATGCTGATATTTGAGGACAAGTCATTGACAAGAAAACGGCAAACCCGGCCCTTCCACTCCTCGTGAAAGCTCTTTGTCAGCCACTGTGTAAAGGAGGAAAACCATTTAATCAGACTTGACCACAGCCTGGCAAAACAAAACTGAGATTATCAGGAAAGTTACTTGAAATAGGGGCTTACGTCCACCATTGCCAATGACAAACCTTACTGAGAAGTGTAATGACACACGTTCTCTCTTCGACGGCTCTGTGAGATAGGTTTTTCAGCTCTCACGGCCATTTAAAATGAATCGTTAAAATAAGTGAATCTAGACCAGGATGATAAAACAACATAAATTTATTTTATACACCTGTGTATTTCATCTTTACTTCAGTTTTCAATTTCTACTTTTGTGAATGTTGTACCATACACGCATCTGTGAAATGTGTTGATAAATAAATACGTTCGATAAAGAGGCAAACTAACTTTTTACTTAACAAAAAGTTTGGAAACGATTAGCCTAAAAATTAAGAAATATGTGGAGAAGGGGCTGGGAATGGAATAGATGGAGGGCATGAAACTCCATTTTGGGGACTTAGGGGATTTGGAAAAAGCAGGCTAACAGCTAAAAAAAATATTTTAGGTATGAAACAAGGAATTGATCAAATGTAAGGGAATAAAACAATAAAACACACAATGCCTTAAGCCCAATTATATAGAAATAAATAACTAATTAATATATAAATACTTAATAACAAAGTATGAATAATGAAGCAGTATAGAAATTAATACAGAAATATGCAAATAAAAGCTATATGCCTTAAACTGAATTGATATAAACTAAAGAGTTAAAATTATCACATTTATTTCATTCAATTTATTGCAACTAATGCTTTATTAAAAAGGGAAACCAAAAAAAAAAAGTTTCTAAAAACAGTTTCAATATGCTTCTATGAAAATAATGTTTCATTTCATAAAATACTTGGTTTCCTTCTTCCCTGTGCCAAGAGAACTAGCTGTTAGAGTACTTGATTTTTGGGTGGAACCAGCCAGTCTTTAATTTGCCACAACCATATAACACATGTACAATCACTTTTACTTTTTAAAAAATTCTTTGGAAAAAAAAAAAAACACATGTTGAAAAGTCTTCAGTTCACAAAACCTATTGAAGCTTCCAAGAAGTCTCATAACTTTTAAAATCAAATGAAGTGAACACATTATTTTATCTGATGCAAAGCATTCAGTTCAGTTCATTTTCCCCCCAAAATGTGAGCCTCTTCGTTTTCCCCAAAAATGTGAGCCTGTACAGGAATAACATTTGTAAAGGAGCCACAAATATGGCGAGGGTTTTGTTAATCTGGTCTACAAACGTGTTTCCCCAAAAGTGCGATCGTCTTGCTATCATACTTCTCTCTACTCACTCATCTTACCAACTGTATGGTGCGCCAGCCAGTTAAGAACTAATACAATGCTCTTTAGTTTTTTCTGCATTTACACCCCGGCAATTCACATTAATGATGTGAAAGAACACTTTGAACAGACAACTCAAGTTTGCAAATTAGCAGGAAAGAAGAGAAAAATGACTCAGAACAACAAGCATACAGTATTACCAAATGCACTTTACACATTTATCCTGTTAAGTGTAGCTTAGTTTTGATGATTTACAATGCTAGTTCGTACTCAGTTTTGTAAGCGTAATAAAGTCTCCGTAATCTCAGCCTTCCCCATAGCACCCTGCTATTAAATCTTTGTTGAGAAGTGTGATGAGACCCCTCTGGCTTCCAGCCTTCCCCACCCCCTGAGGGAATTGGCAAGAAATGATAGGGTTTGTGGATTAGTAAAATGAGAGGTTCTCTGTGCTTTTCCTTCTTTAAATATATATTTTGATAATCTGTCTTCTGCATCAGAGAGTCCCAACAGCATTAGACTGTTGATTTCCCTCCCTTCCCAGCCTCCAGGAAAAAGAGAGCAAGACTGGGGCAGGACAGGTGGTTTCCATCTACTGCGACAATTGAAAAGTGGGATTTAATTTTTTTTTTCTTTCCACCCTTCCCCTTATTCCTTTAAGCAGGGATGATACATAACTTACCACATGTTGGACTGCAGACTAGAAAAAAACTGCACCATGAGACAAAAAAGAAAGCTCACCTTCACAAGTGCCACCTTGTCCCTACCTATCCTTAAGGGACTATTTCGTTTTCTAGATCAGGACTCTGGTCCAGAATAGTGCCCACATTTCATCACCCCTCAGCGATGAACTCCATGAATTGTATGTATGATCCCTTAGATCTCTAGGTCCCCAGATGGATCTACTGGCTGTGAATTCAGTCCAGGTTACTAATATCTACTCATGAACTGATCTGGGGCACACTTAATCCACATGATGATTTTCAAATCTGGGTCTAGAACTGGTTGTCTTGCTCCATATGAGAACTTCATCTTCTAAAGCTCAGTCAATTCTGGGGTCTAGTCTGGGGTCACTTGGCAAAACTATACCAGGATTTCAAGACATTTAATACAGAGTGAATCAGTTTTGATATAGGCAGACTCCCCAAAGAATGTGCCTCACTCTTGGGGATGAAAGTCACCAAAGGAACAAATCTCAAGTTATCAAGAAACCCACAGTTACAGGATGGAAAGAATCTGAAAGCAGGGTATCTACCAGTTCTCTGACATGGGAACTACCCTCAGTAACTCCCATAGGCGTCAAACCACAGAATAACCCAGCTCTACATCATCTTACAAATCAACAAGTTTTACCATTTCTTCATCTCCTAATTCTACTCTACAGTCAACCCTCCAAAACACTACTCTTTCTTCATGTAAATGGTTTACCAAAAAGTCTGGCTGGAGAGGCCCAAACATGTAAGTAAGACTTCAAGGTTAATAGAAAGGAAGCCATAAGGAGCAAGGGAAAAGTAGAGAAAGCAGTGAGAGACTATAAACCAAAGACAAAGGAAGCAGAGAAATACGGACAACAAAGAAATGAAGAGTCTTTAGGAAAGGACAGGAATCAGAGGGAATGAGCACGGGTACAAATGGGGCTAGATGAAGTTAAATGACAAAGTAAAAAAGAACAATGAAAGAAAAAGTCAACTAAGAGGGGAAACTAGAAATACCCTCCTTTGCTAAACTAACACTTTGTCCATGGGGGTGGGGGGGAGGAAAGCACCAGAAAAAGAGTTAACTGAAGCAGCAGGAAACAGGAATCAGAAGAGTTGAACCTCCCAGCTTACATTAAGATGATTTAATCAAAGAAGAGGTAGAAGCATCATATTACTTTTTTTAATTAAAATACTTCCAAGGATCTTTAATCTTTTTCAGATTAGTCTGAAGGGTACCCTTAGCCAACTCAAGTGTCAACTTCAACACCTCTAACAAATGTGAATGATTCCTGATTTTGTTTCTCCCCCTTTTCTCTCTGATCCTCCGCCTCTGTTTTTCCTCATCAATCCTCCACCCTCCCAGAGAAATCATCCTGAACAACAAACAGGACCAAGGCTTAGCAGATCTATCCTTCCTGAAATGTGTTTCATTGTCACAAATAAGCTTCTGTTTTCCTACCTTTGATTAAGATGTTGTGGTATGTGAGCACAGACTAGCTCCCCTACTTTTAACAAAGTTTAAGATCAAAATAAACCAAATATTTTATTAGAGTGAGGAGTTGAAGAAAAACAATATTTAACCCATAAATAACTCCACCATACCATGTGCTGAAAATCCAGCATTTTCTGCCCTGGTATTAAAGTTGCGTAATATCTAAAGGAATATGTATTGTATAATATAGAAAGTTGTATAGGAATAGTATCTTTTGCTTCCATTCTATTTCACAAAGGTGAACATAAGGATAACTACGTGGCAGAAACTCAATAAAAAGTAAGCACTAAACAGAATTTAGGGTTTGCTTAACAACCCCCTCTTACCTAAGGTAAGATTTCTTGCTGGCATAGTATATATTCGCCATGTCAGTCAAGTCACTATGTTTTTACTCTAACAGTACTGATGATTCTACATGAGTAGAGCTTCTTTTAAATCACCAGCTATTCCACTGAAAACAGAATCATACTAATTGTCTGCATTTAATGGAACTTTCCAAAAATTATGCATTCTAAGGGATAAAAAATGCATTAAATGAAGTCAATTAAATGTATATAAGCTAGGAAATGCAAATAAATCCACAAAGAATACCAATACACATCCAATAGCATGTTAAAATTAAAAAGACTGACAACACAAATGTTAGCAAGGAAGCATAACTGGAACTCTCAGACATCGCTGGCAGGAGTGTAAAATGGTGCAACCACTTTGGGAAAAGGTTCAGAAGTTTTGTATACAGTTAAACATATCCCACCAACCCTCTCCCATGACTCAGCAATTCTACCATGACTTATTAAATCAGGAGAAATAAAATATATGTCCACAGAAAGACCTACGCAGGACGGTGCACAACAACTTTATTCATAAGAACCAAAAACCAAAAAATAACCAAAATGTCTACCAATGGAAGAATGGAAATAAATGATGATATATTCATCTTATGGAATACCAGTCAGCAAGAAAAAACACATTATTCATACATACAACATGAATGAATCTCACAGACATTATACTGAGCAAAAGAAGCTGGACTCAAGGGGAGCCTGAGTGGCTCAGTTGGTTATACATCTGACTTCAGCTCAGGTCATGATCTCACTGTTCATAGGTTCGAGCCCCGGGTAAGGCTCTGTGCTGACAGCTCAAAGCATGGAGCCTGCTTCGGATTCTGTCTCCCTCTCTCCCAGCCCTTTCCCTGAGCGCTCTCTCTCTCTCTCTCTCTCTCTCTCTCTCTCTCTCTCTCTCAAAAATAAACATTAAAAAAAAAAAAAGAAATTGTACTCAAAAACAAAGTGTGCAATTCCACTTATAACAAGTCTTAGGGGTGCCTAGGTGGCTCAATTGGTTAAGCGTTCGACTTCAGCTCAGGTCATGATCTCATGGTTCATGGGTTCAAGCCCTGCATCTGGCTCTGTGCTGACAGCTCAGGGCCTGGAGCCTGCTTCCGATTCTGTGTCTCCCTCTCTCTGCCCCTCCCTCGCTCGTGCTTTCTCTCTCTCAAAAATAAATAAACATTTAGAAATTAAAAAAAAAAGAAGTCTTAGAACAGACAAAACTAATCTATCGTTACAAAACTTAAAAGCTAATTACTTTTGCTGGAGCATTATTGATCAGAAAGGGGTACAAGAGGAATTTCTAGGATGCAGGGAGGTATTTTAGAGGGATGTGGGTCACGTGAATATATATATTTTGTCAAAATTTATCAAATTGTACACTTATGATTTATAAATTTCACTGTATGTATATGTTACATTAAAATTATAGCATTAATAATAATAAACAACTGTGAAACTCTAGTTAGTCGGTCTGCTTATCATGATGATATAGGAAAGCAACTTTGAAACGGCTCCATGTGTATTCTAGATTCAAGCAAATGGGTAAACATATTGAGGAAGATGAAGCTAGGTTTCTCATTGCTGAAGAATGTAGTAATGAATATGGAAAGGAAAAAGACTGGGATGAACTTGAAGTGCTGGACTGAATTAGAGTCATCAATATGAACACATGGTTCCTATGTGTATATCAAATTTACATATACACTTCTTAACTCTGTCTGCTGGAAGGCTCTATAATCAATGATATACCTACAGCAATGAGCACACATAGTGCCCATATCTTGGTTTCTAAATACCTCTCTTCTTAAAGGAGTGAGGTCTCCTTGAAAAAAAGGCTGATTGTGGACTGGCACATATGATAATGATATGAATAAGATAATGATATGAATAAGAATATGAAAAGCCTGGGGCATCTGTCTGCAGCAGAAACTTTGTCAAACCCTCAAATAATGATAAAGACACATGAAACCAACACAAGATCCAATTTGAAGGGATTCCCATTGGTTAAATCTCAGGCAATCCTAGCATCACAATAATGACAGTAATGAATTCTGGCCACCGAATAAAATAAAAATCCAAAAGCCCCTGGTGATATGAATTAACAAATGAGTGAATGAATAAGAAAGGACATTGTTGAAAGGCTAATTAATAACTACAAAAATTATAGAGTTAAAATGGATGTTTTATAAGGATGAGGATATTTATATGGTTTCAAAGCATCTCCCCACAAGTTATTTGTTGCTTACAAAGGGAAAATAGTAACATTACACTGGAGAAAGTTGGTGGACACCACCTTAAGTAAGTAGTCAATGTTAATATCATCAACATCAGGACAAACCAGCATCACACACTTGCACACTTAATGCACTGAGAAGAGCACAACACCATTTGGGTGGTGTTCCTACCACAGAATTCTAGAACTTGAATTTAATCATAAGGAAACATCAGACAAACCCAAATACAGATAGGCATTCTGTAAAGTAGCTACTCTTCAAAAATGTCATGGTCAAGAAAGACAAAGAAAGGCTGAGAGATCATTCCAGGTGAAAGGAAACAAAAAAGACATGACAAATAAATGTTATGCATGATCCTGCATCCTAGACAAGAAAAAAGAGTTATAAAGGACATTAATGAAACAACTATTCAAATTTAAATATTCATTGTGGATTAAATAATAGTATTCCATGGTATTTAAATGTTAACCTTCCTGATTGTGATAAGTATGCTGTGTCCATGTTAGAGAATATTCATTCTAGGAAATACAGAAGTTATATTTAGAAGGATGTGATGTCACCAATTTTCTCTCAAATGATTAAGTTAATGAAAGAGAAAGATAATGACAAAGCAAATGGGGTGGAATATCACTAATCACTGAATCAGTGAATCAGGTAAATAATGTATGGGCATTCTATGCATTATTTTTGCAATTTTTCATCAGTTTGGAACTGTAACAAAATAAAAGTTACCAAAAATCCTAAAAACCACAAAAAATTATGTGTATGACCAATGTTTATAAATGCAACATTGCTGCCCAAATTTAAGATACAATCAAGAGTACGGGGTTTTCTGAAAGAAAGACGATTCTATGGCCTAAACATATTCACTATAGTCCCTTCTTGAAAAACCACAGTGCACTTTAACAAAAAAGCCTATTTAATTGGATTTAGTCCAACATTTCCATAAAAATCTGTTCAGAAAACCTGGCTAAAATGGAACACCTTTTAAAATCTTACAAAAATATCAATATTGTATGGAAAACAGTTGGAGAATAGCTTGTTTAAGTAAATATGTTTCCTACCCATGGTTAATTAAAGAAAGATTTGTGCTGGGAAAGAGAGAGAGCGAGAGAGATTTACAAACACATACAGAGCCATAGAATGTCAGCTTCCAATAACAAGAGAAAAATGACATGAATCTAAAAAAAATAATAATAATAATAACTGCCTACATTGTCCCACTGAGGCTGATACAGTCCATTCTTGTAGAACATGTTTTTTAAAGAGGGTAGAAATATGGCAAACTGAGTTTTAGTTGTATTCAACAATTAAATCGAACACGTCATGCTTCCCATCACTAAATTGGATTTGTCCTATGAACTGCATAGCAGAATAGCATCCACACCTTAGTGGGAACATAATGTGGGCCAGGCACTGTCTAAGGCTCAGAGAGTATGGTGACGAAGACGACACAGTTGCTGCCATCCATGAGTTCACAGTCTCAGGAGGAACAGGGAGAAGTGAACACACGCATCAGAAACTGTGAAATGCAGGAATAGGCAAAGGCCTTTATGGGAACACAAAAAGGCACCCAACTCAGGCAGAGAGGCATCACGGAAAGTTCCCTTGAGGAAGCGATATTTAAATCAAAATAAGTTAATCCATGCTTAACTTCTTTGAAAACATATTCAAAGGGTTCTTTTTTTTTTTTTTTTAACTTTATTTTAGCCATCATGTTAGATTCTGGACCCGCATGACATCAGTATAGTTAGGAAAAAAAGAAAGAAAAATGTAACTGCTAGCTATTAAAATCTAGGTACAATTCAGGGGCACCTATGTGGCTCAGGCAGTTAAACATCCAACTTCGGCTCAGGTCATGATCTCACAGCTTGAGTTTGAGCCCCGCGTCAGGCTCTGTGCTGACAGCTCAGAGCCTTGAGCCTACTTCGAATTCCCTGTCTCCTTCTCTCTCTCTCTGCCCCTCCCCCACTCACACTCTTGTCTCTCTTTGTCTCAAAAATAAATAAACATTTAAAAAAATTCGAGGCACAATTCATAATCTAAGGACTATGACCTGAGCTTGCCACAAACCACCATCTTAGAATTCTTTCTAAAGCACTTCTAGACTTACCTACGTTTCAAATGTGGGAGTAAAACAATTGGAAGAGGGGGAAAGAAAAAGGTACGAACTGAAACAATCAGAAATAGAATGGTATGCGTAGACAAGAAGTGATAAGTATTGTTTACCTGTCAACTGACATTGATTAATCTTGTGTTCTGTGATATCGCTCAGTGACTCAAACACCTGGAGGCAGCTGTCACAGCTGTGCACAGCTTCGTCTTCCAGCTCCTCTCCATCTTCCGGCCTCTTCTTACAGTCTACTGCCTCTCCATCTTCAGTCTTGTCTTCAAGTTTACAGTTGGGGTCTGAAAGAAAATCGAGACCGTAAGTATAGGGGTTTAAAGACAGGTTCTTTCAAAGTAACGTTTAATCTTCTTGCTACCAAAAACAGAAGCACCGTTTTCCTAGAAGCTGTGAAAGGAGGGCTTCGTGGCAGATTTTATTCCAGAAGAACCCAAAGTGAGCCTTCCCTAAGCTGTGTCAGTTCATGGTGACTGAAGTTTTTCCTTCCCTCCATCGCACAGGCCTTTTCTCATCTCTTCCTTCAAATAATTCATTATTCGTCCACCCTTAAGGCAAACTTTGCCATTTTTCATAGCCTTTTCGGGGTTTTTGCTTAAAAGATAGAGATAAAGCACTTTTAAAATTAAAGTCTCCAATGCAAAGGAAAAAACCACTGTGCTTAAGAATGAATTCCCTTTCTGCTAAATATACTGTTTCACGGGAAATTACCAGAATTAGCCAAAAGTCTAGAATAAGTAAGCTAATTACCATAAGCACGAAATTGACCTTTACTTACAAACTGGTCAAAACACACAGTTACCCCATTATTTGTTAGACAGCGATAGCACAATAAGCCCTTAGCACATAGCAAAACATTCTTACCAACACAGATTCAAGTGTAAATACATTGGCACGTCTCTTATTTTCAAACAAGCAATCACCAAAAAAAAAAAAAAAGGGAGGGACAATATATACAAAGAGCAATTATAAATTATAATGAAGTCAATAACTTAAATTGGCATTATCAATGTCAAAAAGCTACATAGCGGGAAAACTAAAAACAGGTCCATTCCACCACCCCTCAGAATGATATATAAACAGCATGGGGGAGTAAGAGTAAAGCACACGTAATATTTTTACTTAGAGCACAACAAATACTTTAAATACTTTTTGATTCTACGTGCTGTCCTTTGGCTCATTTTAGAGAAGTGCCCCCAACCCTTCTGGTGCCAGCCCTCCTCTTTATCGGAAAGCAAAGGTGGGGAAGGAAAGAAAAGAGAGAATATGCCTCTTTAGGGGAAATTGGGCAATATGATCTATGACATAATTTATGGGACATTAATTTCTAATAGCAAAAAGTCCTCTGAAGTCAGAAATAAATTATGTCTCAAAATATAGTCAATAAAATGGTTATAAAAGAGTTGTATCAAGATACCTAAGAAATATGTAACGTATTATCTGTAGTCAATTCTTTTTTAATATGGGAGGATAAAAATTTGAAATGTTGAAGCCAAGAATTCACAGAATCAAAATTGGCCCCGGATTTCTTAAAAAAGTCAGTAAGTGCCACCACACCATCATCCTGCTGTCTGGAAATGCTCTTCGCTGCCTTGCATGTAACACGCTTCCATGATCCCCACTTCTACAATTCAGTATGGTCCCTTTCCTCCTGGCAGTTGTTCTAAAGCCTTTCTTCGCATCGGCAATGAACTTAACTCTGTCACCACCCTTCAAATGATTCACATGTGCCAAAATCAACTTCCATTGCAATGTATGTAATAATCTCTTGGGTTCATGAGAAAAACAAAGTTCTCATCTCAAAGAACAAGTATTTTGTTTGTTTGTTTATTCGTTTTTAAAGAACGTAGTGTTTAACTGAATCGGTAATTTGGGTTGATTTGCCATCTGGAAAATTATTATCTCAATGCTCTACACAGTGCCCATTTCAATAGACTGGGGTTTTGAGTGCTCATTCCTGGGGGAGTAATCACAGGCTCTTTTTTGTCTGTCTTAGTGCTATGCCCAGCACAGCACTGTGTCCAGGTGAGTGCTTAGTAAATATTATTTAGTGATGATAAAGAGGGGGGGGGGGGAGTACATGAAAAAGTCCTTTACTGGTATTTTTTCTATAAACAGGAACAGATCAGGTACCACCAAATTAAAAAGTACCTACATGCCTACATTTCCCCAAATTGACACTGTGATCCCTCCCATTTGACTTTACTGCCTTCAAATATTTCACCTAGAGCTACAGACAGAACAAACAGGCGGTGGTTCAAAGACCTCCAACCAAATAAAACTAAGTGGTAAAATACTGCCAAATTAGAGAGAAATTCAGGAAAATAAATAACTGCCCCAATTATGGCAAGCTGGTCCTCACAGCACCGAACACTTGTTGGAAGGCAGTACGCACACACGCTGAATACTCTCCATTGTGTAGCCGCAGTTTCCAGTTTCTCATAAAACTGATAGCACTGAGGGAAATGTGGGTGCTAGGTCTGAATTTCAATATGATTATTTAAATGCCATGCATCGAGTTTGCAGGCCTGTTTGTTTTTTAAATAAGGAGACGCTCTGAATACTTTAAGTAGTACTCAGAGAAAAATGATAAAAACTCGCCTTCCTTATTATGCAAGAATATGGACACCTCACACAAATCCAGTATCAAAACTATCAAACAAATAGGAACGCATGCATGCATGATGCTTGAGCTCTTAAAAGCGAAAGACCCACGCCAGTCCACGTTTCTGACACTGCGGCTACTTATTAAAATCAGGGTCATTTTAAGACTAATAAAAAATGTTTTTGCTTCCACTTCTGCATTTACAGATAGAACCCTTCAGGGACTGAAGTCAGTCAAGCTTATTCACTTCTGCCGCAACTTTAGGATGCCTGCTCCAGCCAACTGGCGAATTTGTTTTTAGGTCACCACTTAAGAGGGACCCTCTGGGGGGGTGGGTGCGATTATAGCCTATGATGCCTTGGCGTAATCAGTGCTACAATCTCAGTCTCTCTCTCTCTCTTTCTCTCTTTCTCTCTCTCTTTCTCTCTCTCTCTCTCTCTCTCTCTCTCTCTCTCTCTCTGTCTCTCGGTCTCTCTGTGAGAATAGATGTTTTCCAGCCCCCACTTTCACGAAAGAATTATTTCTCGCCCATTCAAAAGATGTTTATTTGTGTTAGGGGGTTCCATTCCTAGTGTTAGTGGATGTCGGAAGATTCTGGAAAGCTTATGTTGTCAACCATTTCTTTCCCACAGGTGGCTACACTTCAATAATTGCACATGGCCTTAGTTATGTAGTTTTTATAAAGTCCTTTGAGATCCGATCATAAAAAATAATTGTATTACTCCGCGAGCCATTCAAATCTCTGCCTACAACCTAAGGGGTTATAAATACAAGGTCCATGCCCGTAAGTACTGCCCTGCTCCCAACACCACTTCAAGAAGGGCGATTGTTCTTTCAACCCAATTGTTGTGTTCCCAGCTCCTCCAAAGGGCAGGGTTTCTAAATATTCACAGACCCCCTGAGCTACAGCTACAAACCCCCCCCTCATCGCAGCTCTCTGTCCTTTGACCTAAAGGATGCCACTCAAACACGTGACATCCACCACTCATGATCTCACCCGCACCTGCACTATTGGTCGGTTCATCCCTTCAGAAGGGTGCTATGAAGCGCGGGATTCATAATAACCTGGATAAAAGACTTAATTTTGGAACAAAGACACAACTATTATTACAGAAATAAATGGCGGCTCTCGGTTTCCAATTTTGCTAACTTCACTTATAAATGGAAATTTAAAAGAAGTATGTTTTCCCCCTTATTATGATCCCTGGCAGGTGGTGTTTTTCCCTCTCATCCTCCTCTTCATAAGGATTGTTACTGCCATAACTCGGTTTCATAAAATTTCAACTTTGGGGAAAATGAAAAATTGCACTGGCTTAAAAGTGTTGGAGGCAATAAACCCATGGACTTCAATTAATTTCAAGTGTGGGATCAGTTTAAGGCCAACCAGCAGAAATTCTATTCTGTCCATGTAAAAAGAGGTTTCACCACATTTACTTTTTATAACCTATATAAAAGTCAAGTAAAAGTAATGAATATCTAAAAGCCATCTCAGTGGACTGGCAAAGACTATCTGTATTCTTGAAACTCATCTTACATATTTCTCTCTGTGCAACAAGGATCCCATGCCTGATCAAAGCTAAAATGTCAAACCACTGAGAAAACAGCCCAATTTCCAACCCATTTCACTGCCTAGAAATGGACCTCCTTCCAAGCCACTTTTGCATGGAAAAGCACTGGCAAAAGAAAGAAAAACTAAGAGATCATGTGGTTGTAATTATTACCAGGCAAGGAATATTTCTGCAGCTCAGTGGTAAAGTAAAACTCTGTCGCTCCCTGCTCCCACTAGTGTCCATCGCAAAACAACTGCCTCATTAAATCTCTGCAGTAAGATTAATATGCCGTAGCTGCACTACATTTATAACTTGGTACTCTATAAAAAGCACATTTAATGGTAAGAGCCAGAGTCTAGATACAAAGTATTACTATAAAAACTTCTGGCAGCCAGCACACATTGCAGGCCCTCTGTCCTTCTTGCAAGAGATATAAATGAGGCTTTTCCTGGTTAATTCCAAGCACGAAGCTCTACCTTACAGACCAGAGTCAGTTTTTATGACAGCGGCAGAAACACAAAATTCTGGGGATGATGTAAATAGGAATGCAAGAAGATTACTTAACAACTAAGATTGGCAAGAGATGAATGAACCCAAAATACTCCACTTATACGCACGCAAACTTAAAACACGACCATTTCCTAACGGTCTCTTCTCTGGTCATAGCCAGCTTTTCACCAAATTAAACAGCCATGGCATGAATTACTCAATCTTAAAGCAACCCACACAGTGCCAGGAAGTTCAAGAAATCAGCAACTAAAAAATGCATACTGCCTTAAAAAAACAAAAACAAAAAATAAAGCAATTCTTGGCTTCATTGTGATGATGTGACCTCCTGGACCTTAAATTACCTAAAGCTATTAAAAAATAATAAATGTTCAGGAAAAGTGGGCACAACACTATACTACCAGTGGACTGATAAAAATACAACACTTTTGTTACTTGAGAAAGATGCCTGAGTTTTCTTCCACGGATTGTATCTAAAAATAAGAAGAGAATTATAACCTGGGGTCTTATTTTCAGAAACTCTATGATGAATAAGTAAACAAATAATTTATACAAATGCAACCCTCACTCAGATTCCCCCAAATCACTACAAATGACGAACCTCAGGTTGACAGCCATCGTGCCCAATAATCATTAATTGCCTAATGTTGTTTTTAAAGTTCACATGTGTACGTACAGCTAGCTTTAGGATTTACTGGCATAGTTAGAAGTCCTGTGCCTAAAAAGAAAATCAGGGGAGCCTGAGTGGCTCAGTAGGTTGAGCGTCTGACTTCGGCCCAGGTCATGATCTCACAGATCCTGAGTTTGAGCCCCACATTGGGCTCTTTGCTGACAACTCAGAGCCTGGAGCCTGCTTTGGATTCTGTGCCTCCTCCGCTCACACTCTGCACTCTTTCTCTCTCTCTCTCAAATAAATAAACATAAAAAAAGAAAAGAAAATCAAATTTTATCTGTTTAAAGCAAACCATGTCCAAAATCACTCTTCTCTTACAAGTGTGTTCAAACTGCATTCCCAGATGTATTTTGATACTTTTTAAGAACACAGAAAAAGTTACCCTGCGGGCTACAAAGAGTTAAAAAGGGAGCAGAAAGCCTTCCTAGTTTTCAAAAACCAAAGGGCGGGATCATTATTTTGTGCTTTCTGGGCTCTAGCTATGCATTCTAACTTGAAATCCCATAAGATGAAAACAGATTTAGGAAAAATAAATCGCACACTGTTACAAAATGGCAAGCAGACTCTAATGAAGGAACGCAGCATTACCAGACTGTGCAGCCGTCTGGCCCACACCCGCCTGCTGGTCGGATGCCTCATTTTTTTCTACTGTCAAGAAAAGGTAAACAAACAAAACAAAACAAAAACAAAAGCAACCAGGGCAGTGGCCAAGGAGGAGCATCCGAAAGGAGTCCTCGGCTTGGCAGGACCATGCCGGCCATTGCCATCACCTGGCTGGCACCAACAGGTCCGAAGAGCTCATGTGGTTAAGGATAAAAGTGGGCTCTTTTTATGTTTTCTGCAGTGTTTATTTTTAACCACTCTATTCCCTGAAAGCTATTAAATTGTTTTACAGGAAAAAGAAAAAAAAAACCTTTTCATGTACGTGTTCTTTCCTTTGTCTATAAAATATTTTTCGACAGAAAGAAAGATCTCTATATTAAACAAAATCATGCTGTTGAATTTAGAACTTCCGCGGTGTTGCAGGATTGTTATACAGGTCTATTGCGGTCCTTGAAGACCAAAGAGAAGTATCACAGATGCACTATTATCGAGGAGAACATGCCAAACGTGAATTTATTACCACTCTTCTATCTACAGTGAAACTCTTTGCAGGAGGATGCTAAGGGGGAGAAAATAAATTAGCCTTGGGAGAGGTTAAATACAACAACATCAGAACCATACACTTTGGAACCAAATAAAAAGTTTCTCCCTTTCCGATCAGAATCCTACCCCGAGTTAGTTCTTCTACCTAGTCGCCCTTTACCCTTAACATGAAATTTGGAAGAAAGGAATTTCAGCACTCCAACTTTCATACAAAGAGCATTTATAAATGCACTACTGCCTTAAAAGCACTTAAACTTTCAGATTGAATTACAATGGCCGCCCAGTCACACTTCAGCAAACAGATGTTTACTGAGCACCTATGCTCAGTAGGGCATTTGGCTAAGGCCCCGGAGATGCAAAGCCTAAGGACCTGGTCCTTGTCCCCAGGAGCCTGCAATTGCTGCAGGGGTTCCCGACTGGCAAGTCAAAAGTGGGTGCAGTCAGGGGCTGGAGGAGACTCATCCATTCGGCCCTCGCAGTGGCCAGGTACAGCTTGGGATAATGGGAAACCGTGGGCCTGTTGCCCTTCCACTCACCCAAGTGTGCCATTCAAAACCTATCATTTTTTTGCATATGCCATAATATCAGAAGGGCTGGCAAGCACTACTGCGGGGGTGGGGGGAATAGATGAGTAAATCAATGAGTGCAGAAGGCCGGATAAGTACTCAGATGGAGAAGCCCACAGACCAGCGGCATTTAAATCCCACAGGGCAGAGCAGGAAAGTTTTACCTAAAGAAGAGCAGCTTGGGCTAAGTTTTAAAGGATGGGGTTAGCCCTGAGGACAAGTAGAAAATGGCTCTTCAAACAGAGGAAACATATGTAAAGGCTCGCAGATGTATAAAACAAGATGCCTTCCAGGAAGTGCAAGTTCTTCTGTGCCGTTCAAATGACAGGCACTGGACAGAGTGGGGAAAAGGGGAGCATTGGCAGAGAGGAGGCTGGAAACACAGCTAGATCATGAAGGAACTACTGTGAGCTAAATGTTCACATGCTAACCTCAGCACCACGGGAAGTCACCAGAGGACTGTAAGGAGAGTCACAGATCTCGTTTACACTTTAGAAAGATGCTCCATTACTAATGGAGAGGGTGGGTTGTTAGGGTACCAGACCTGGAAGCTGGGAGACTAGTCTGGAGGCTATGACATCAGGGAGGAAAGGAGAGAAGAGAGTAAAACATTCAATGGCAGAAAAAAGGGCACAGGAGCCACTCCAGAAACAGGACTTAGCACTGAGTGTTGGCATAAGAAAGTAGGGAGCTGTCTAATAACTGTCAGGCACCGGCTGTGGTAGAGTCGTTCCTAGAGATGAACTTGCTGCCTTGGTTTTAAAACGGGTGTATTAATCAAGGTTAATGACTTACTTTTCTCACTATGTTCACACCCAGAGTTTGCCTTTTATCCATAATCCCACCGAAGCCAAAACTGGAGAGAGATCGGCCAGAAATACCACAATCACACTCTTTAATCCAGTGCAAGACATTTGCAAGGGCCCCCGTGACTCTTCTGGGGACTTAGGTCTTGGGTGAGATTCTTTTTATTTAGTCCTATCTCAAACATACACAAAGCCAAGGGAAAATAAATCCACAATCTGACTAAAAACGAAAACAGCTATTGCGTCTCACATCTCTTCCTTCAGAAAATATTGCAAAATGTTTCTTTGGACAACTACGATAATAAATGAAACGCACGTGAACCTAGGAGTTAAGACGTTTGGATGTTTGGGAGAGGGTCTAGTTATTTCCTCTTTAAACGTAACAAATAAACTGCAGCTATAGCAGCCGGGCCAGGAAGACGTGCTCCACCCCCACCCCCCCCACCCCCCCCCCCCCCGCAGCAAAAGAAAATCTGGGGCAAAAAGCCTTTGTATTCCAGACATCATACCTTCTGATACTTCTACTAACTGTTCTTACTACTTCAGCTATTTTAGATGACACCCAGCCAATTCTAACAGTACTTCTGAATTCGACACTTAAAGTTAACTATCTCAACAATTACTGAAACAGCTTAGGGAGAAAGTGTTTGGTTTTGAATAAGAAACCTTATCCTGTTGTAATATAGAAGTTTTCATCTTCACACGTTGAGAAGACAAAGTCCAATGTCATTCACAAAAATCAATCCAAATTACCACTCAATTCTCTTGATTAATGACTTTGCCTTTTTTTTTTTTTTTTTCCAATTTGGGAAATTCCTCTTCTAAATTTTAAACAATGTATTTGAAACTCGGACACCTGGATTTCTCTCAAGGTTGTAAATTAAACACAAAA
This sequence comes from Acinonyx jubatus, assembly GCF_027475565.1. Taxonomy (NCBI): domain Eukaryota; kingdom Metazoa; phylum Chordata; class Mammalia; order Carnivora; family Felidae; genus Acinonyx; species Acinonyx jubatus. The sequence continues at coordinate 46,404,840 of NC_069392.1, forward strand.
TTTAGGGGCTTTAATATCCTGTTAAATGGACTCATATCACCCAGGAATACGAAAACTTTGTTGTTGTGTTTTTTCCCCTTTACCAGTTCCTACTGGTTATCACACAAACAGGGATCCAACTGTAACTACAATAAAGCGGAAAATGATTTGAAACCAAATTTTTAAAAGGTTTTTTTTAAAGTTTCTTTCTTAGCTGGCACACAGAGGAAGGCCCACATTTCTAAGAAGTGATCCCATTCAGGAAGATAAGAAAGTGGTTTCTAAATAACTGCTTTGGTACCATGATGGTTCAGCAAGAGGAAAAAGGAGACAGAAAAATCTTACCAAATAGGTACATGTTTGTATAATGAAAGATCAGAGCACAAAGTGGAGCTGTGATTTATGACTTATGAGCTATTACAAAATACAAGAAAATTTATGTATAATTGGAAAAAAAGAAAATCATTCTGTTCTCCTCTAGTTGGGCTAATAAATTTCAAAATACATGCAACCCTAAATGTCTAAGGTTCCTTCAGCTTGATAAACAAAACAAGAGAAGCCACACAACCCAAAATAAACTATAAAAATAGATCATTATTGAGTTAGTACCATTTCTGCAACCCTTGCCTTAATGAGTTTGAAACAAAGGAAATAGAACAGCATCATTTTTAACTTTTTAACTGCACTTTTCACTTCCTAGAACACAATTCCTTAAGTTTCCATGAGTTCATTTAATGTTTTTCTTTAGTTTTAACTCAATCTCTCCAAAAACCAGATTTTAAAAATGTACTTTTTTTTCCCACAGGATGACAACCTTACCAAATGTGCATTCAATCTGCATGTATCTGCAGACAACTAATAAAGACACCAGTGCCATTAGCATAATCAATACACAATTTACAGAGCTACCCAGATAGAACAGAAAGTGAACGTGTATGCCATTATCTTAGTAACTATAAATTAATAGTCGTTTCTGGAAATATGTTCTCACTCATATTGTTTCAATCCTGGCCTGTCAAGATAATGTGAGCATATAGTAAATATTTTTATAGTATTTATGTTATATATAAATATATTTTAAGTGATGATATATTATCAGATAATCTCCAAATATGCATAAAGTAAAATCAACAAAATCAATCACACATCAGAGAGAATGGCTGATAAAGAAAACCCATATTTAATCATTTTGCTTTTTCACCATGTGATTTAATACACAGATATACATATACATGTGTATACCTATAAAATTCAGAAACGTCACTTTCAGTAAATACATGTGGTGAAGGAGCATGCCTGTTCTCAGATGGTGAGCTAGAAGGGTCAGATCTCATCCTTTTTTTTTTTTTTTTTTTTAAGTTCATTTTCGGAGAGACAGAGATGGTGTGAGTGAGGGAGGGGCAGAGAGAGGGAGAAAGAGAGAGAGTCCCAAGCAGGCTCCGCACTGTCAGCCCTGAGCCCGAAGTGGGGCTTTGAACTCACGAACCATGAGATCATGACCTGGACCGAAATTAAGAGTTGGACACTTAACGGACTGATCCACCCAGGTGTCCCTCATCCTATTTTCTTAAAAGAATAAGGAATCTAATCTAATCAATCCTATGGCTGCCTCTTTTATTATTTTTTTTAAAGCCAATCCTTTTGAAACTTCATATTTAGACAACACTACAAAAAAACAAAAAACAAAGAAACAAAAAACCACCACGTGCCATCTCAGGAATGTTGATGTGTCATGCCCAACTCCTGCCACAGATGACATCAATGCATCGATGTCCCACCAGTCCTTGGCGAAACCCATCCCCAAAGGTGCGTCCATCTCGTCACAACAACAAAGAAGATTTGTATGAAAAAGTAGCACATTTCCAAAAAAATAGACATTGCTTCAGGATGGTAACCTGCCAGCTGGAAATAGGAATTTGCTTCTCCACATGGTGTATTTAAAACAGCTAAGGGACATTACCAGGTTATTCAACCCTAAGTCAGATCCACTGCTATAATTTTGCAGGTCCAACCATCACTCACGTTTTTCCTATAACTCAGACCGGTGGGCCCCACCCTACCAAATCTCCTGACCTTTGAGCGAGAGTATCCACTGGAAGACCTTTGAAAGCCTACTCGGTTTCTCTAAGGAGATATTTCTGCTGAGACGTCACCAGCAATGCAAAAAACACTCCAGGATCCCTCCCTCCAGCACCCCAGCACCACCTCCCCCAAAATACCTCCCAGATCAGCTTTCTGAGGCATGCGATGCTTTTATCAGAAGCCAAAGCCTTTAATCACACAATTAGGGATTTGTCAGGTTTCCACTGCTTTTAATTCTCTTTCAGGTATAACTGGCTAATACATTTTTTTTCTTGTACAAGTAACTTTCTCTGGGGAGGTGTAATAGGAGAGGGAGCTGAGATCTAAACGCTTAAAGGAAGAGGGAACAGCAGAGGAGAAATATGGTGGCCAGAGGATTATTTCCACCTCTTGATCTGGTTTAAGATTGGTCTCGGCTTCTTCCGTTTGAAAACTATGAGCTTAAAAAGACTGTCCATTTCAAGTCCAGAAGTCTACATTCTTTTTCTACTTCAGCCATGCCAGCTTGATAAGCCACAGTTTCCTCACCTATAAAATGGGAATAATAATGACTGACATAAGATTTACTTCAGATCAAATGAAATAGATACACGGCGTCTTCTGAAACATTAAATACGTTCCCAAAGGCAAAGTATTTGCCATAAATAGTGAACTCACATCCATTACCTGCCCTCTTTTATTGTAGAGAGTGGTTACTGAACGTTTAATATAAATATTCACACAATTTCTCTCAGGCTGTCTCCAAAGGGGAAATATTTTCTGCTTTACACGAAGAGGCAAGATGGCCACAGAACTGTGTCTCACCTCAGGACTCTGAAGGAGAGGGAAACACAGAGAGGATAAAATGTGCATGCTTCCTCAGTGGCCCGAGCCTCCTCCATAATAAAAAGCTGCTACTAGGTAGGAACTTGCTAACAGCCAGAGATACATGTTAGGCATCTTACATTCGTTATCTAATATGATAATCATGTAAAGTAGATTCTTGCCATGTTATTGATAAGAAAAATGAGGCTTACAGAGGGGTTCAACAGCATGCAGGATTAAACACAGGTCCCATCGGGCACTGGGTCCCCCAGGTCAACTCACTGGGATATGTTGGTTGTACATCCAGGACCTTGAAAGCTAAAACTACAATAAGGAAGGTGTCTCTCTGAGAGCAATGAGCCCCAGGTTTGGGTGTTTGTAAAGAATCTGAACGGGGCAGGGACAGCCTTTTCCTTCCAAAGTCTAGAATGTATTCAGCCGTGAAAGGTAGTTCCTAGAACTAGATATCAAGGGCCTGAGAGACTCTCCTCCCTATTCCATCACGACGTCCTGGCGTGACCTGCGATGGGGCACTGAAGTTCTCAGGCCTCGGGGCAACTGGTAGATGGATGCTCTATGCCCTTGACCCCTCAGAACACTCTGCACCTTGCCTGGCTTCTGACCTCTTCCCTGAGTCTCTCGGCTCAAACTATCACTCTACCCCAAAACACCCTTCCTGAAGTGTCTTCTAGAATATCTATTTTAAATGATCTTGAAGTGGAATTTCTTTTGTCACTCACTGTCATTTAAGGATATTCCACTCATTAAAAGCTGCCTCGGACAATCCTCTTGGCTCTCTCCACTCCGATTTTCATTACTATTTCTTTCACTTCATTTAGCATTAAGGTTGAAGGGAAAAAGTATAAATGGCTATTTGAAAGTCATCTGATTGGATATATTAAGGTTTTAGACTTTGTCCGAACAAAGACAACTTTATGACAGTTATAATTTAGTTACAATAAAAAGAGACGGAAGGGTCTATATGGAGGATCGGCAGACAGGTGAGTGTGCAGGTCAACCAGCGGCCGATGGCTGGGTTTCTCGAGCCTGAAGGGACCCCCAGAGCCCAGCAATCCAGGAGCAGGGACCGGATGACTTCGTGGACTAAACAAAGTAGAACTTGTGGCTGAAGGAGCAAGGGGAGGCGAGGGAAATGGAAATAAAGCAAAATGAACCATTAGGATTTACTGCAGGACAGAACGGAGAAGACGCAAAGAGGAAAGAAATTCCAGACAATCTGCCCCCAAATGAGGTTTCATATAAGATGAAAGCAGTGGCTAGACACAGCCAGACACTGCCTGGTACTGAACACCCAAGCAGCAGCTGTATTCCTGTATTCTCCTTCCATCTTCACACTCTGTACTCACAAATGCTTCTAGACAACACAGAATTCCACTCTGAGGCCTCGAAGAAAATGCGTCTACGTAAATTTACTGAGGAGTATGGTGATGTAGAAAATCATCCCCTTGTTCGGCTAATTCCTTTGTAAACCCAAGCCCAGATTTACCTTTTTAATTTAAGGATTATTAATAAATCTACTATGATTAAACCTTCATAATGATATGTGAATTATTTGTCTCTAGTTCCTCTCCCAAGAACAATTAGCCTACCTTTGCAAATTAGCATTGGCCCTCTTGCAAAGAACCTCAAAGACACAGACCTGACTTACCAAAAAGATGGCAGAGGCTCTAAAATTAATTAGCTCCACTTAATGTTTCCGTTATCTTTTAATTGGAATTTCTACAAGAATTTTTCTTGCAGAACTCTGTCTACGTTGGAAACGCATAACGGAGGTTGGAACCAGGCGCTAATTTGGCCAGTGTGAAAGGGCTTAGCCATGACCCACTAAACCTCACGAAGATGTCTGCAAGGAGCCCACCCAAGACAGGCCTCTGAAAAGCCTGTGTGCAGACACACAGATACCTAGAAATCGCTACTCCTGAACCACAGCAAAGAAGAAATTTCTAGAATGGAGAAGAGCTGTATACCATGGGATGCACTTCCTCGTGAGACAGAAAACCTTTGAGGGTAGGAGTAAAAACCATTGACTAGGTACTTGTCATCTGCCAGATACCGTTCTAAGCGCTTACACGAATTAACTCTTAATTCTCACAAAAACTCGTTGAATTAGGTACCATTATTACCCTTAGAGATACAGAAACTGTAGTTCAAAGTGATATAATCAGGGCGCCTGGGTGGCTCAGTCGGCCACCAGGTTGACCAACTCTTGATTTCAGCTCAGGTCATGATCTCACAGTTTGTAACATCAGGGCTCTGCACTGACAGATTGGCTCTGCTTGGGATTTTGTCTTCCTCTCTGTCTGCCTTTCCCCCCACTCTCAAGTATGCATGCCTCCTCTCTCTCTCTCTCTCTCTCTCTCTCTCAAAATTAATAAATGAACATGTTTAAAAAAGTGATACAATCACTCGCCCAAGGTCAACCAGATGACAATTTCAACCCAGGGCGTCTGGCTTAATAGCCATGCTCTTAACCACCCTACTATACTGACTCACTAAATGTTTGCTAAGCACTACTGTATTTCTAGAAATATGGTTAGGTGCTGGAGACACAGGGGTGGTGGGGGACAGACAAGGCCTGAAGCCCATGTACTGGTAAAGACAAAACTCAAAGAATGATCAGAAAAGAAAAAAAGAAAAAAAAACTTTCTATGTCAGACACAAGGTCTATTAGTTACAAGGGAAGGCACTGACAAAACTGAAAATAAACAATTTTAAACTTCTGTATGACAAAAGAAAAAAATTACCACCCACAAAGTCAAAAGACTAATGGGGAAATATTTGCAACACGTAAGTCAGACAAAGGAGTAATCTTCTTATTAATATGAGGTGCTCTCTCTCAAATCAAAAGATAAAAGAGCCAAAGAAATAAAAAGGCAATTCGCAGAAAAATAAATACAAATGATGTATAAACATAGGGAAAGATGCTCATAATTATAGAAATGCTAATTAAAATGTCAATGACATACCAGTTTGCTTGTTTCACAAGTCACATTAGTAAAGATAAAGTATTCAAACACAGATACTCTCTAACCCTGCTGCTAAAAGCAGTGTGAATTGGTATTAACTCTGTGGAGGGCACACTGGCAATATCTATCGAGACATTAAATGCATGTTCCCTTTATCCCACAATCCCATTTTTAGGAATTTATCCCACATAAACAATCACACATGTCAGCAAGAATGTGTATATACTCACTGAAGCAACATTTGTAAATAGTAAATCGAACAAACAAGTAAGTAAATGAATAAAAACAACTTAATGGCCAGCAGTAAGGGAAGGGTGAAATGACAGAACACCATGCAGTGGACAGTACAGAGTTGTTAGAAAAAAAAAAAAAAAGACAGACCCTGAGTGTTGGTATGGAGGGGCTTCTTGGAAATATACTTAGGGAGGACAGCAGAGAGAGCTCTCACTTTTGTTGGGGGGAAAAGAAAACAGCCAAGATACTCACATGTAAATGTTGCCACCTAAGAATGGTCCAGTTTGCTGCCTGAGGTCATTACCACCAGAATTTTTATCCTCTCTAAATAACCATGGGACAGATATTTAAACTACAGTTGGAGGAGGGAACACATTATCAGCCTGCCCAGGGTATCGATGCACTCACTCAGACTTGGCCTGGAGAATTATGCGGACGGTGGCAAAGGCTTCAAACATCCTCCCACAGACTCTTTTGGGGGGACTTTGTGAATAATACTATTATGAACAGAAACAACGGAAAATGCTTTAAAAATCTGAATTGAAAAGTGAAGAGGGGCACCTGGGTGGCTCAGTCGGTTGAGCGTCTGGACTCTTGATTTTGATTCGGGTCATGATCTCAGGGTTCCTGAGTTCGAGCCCCTCATCGGGCTCTGTGCTGACAGCTCAGAGCCTGGAGCCAGCTTCAGATTCTGTGTCTCCCTCTCTCTCTGCCCCTCCCCTGCTGGCATGCACTGTCTGTCTGTCTGTCTGTCTCTCTCATATAAATAAACATTAAAAACTTTTTTAAATAAAAAATTTAAAAAGTGAAGAAAAGTTTTGATAGGTACATAACTTTTTTATAATCGTCTAGTTCCTCTGTGTACGTTTTCAATTATAATATATCATATAGAATAGACAAATACAGAATCAGACTGTTGATGTATTGTCATATTCTAGTATTTACTGATCTCCTCGATGTGGAAACTGCTAAGAATTTGCAAAAATCATAAGCAGAAACATATTACACAGTTTGAATATACTTTCCTAAATATCTATGAGGCAAAATGGAGGAGAGTTATTAAATTGTCTTATGATACCAAAATGAGTGATTTTATCCAGTATTTAGATAATGTTGTAAGAATGAAAGGAAATCCAGTGGTTTGCAAGAATAACTAGATCTAATGATGAATACCTCAATGGATGTTGTTAGGGTAGTTTACTTAAGAGTGGAAAAACCAGGCCCGTGTACAAAGGATGGCCTGAACTTATACACAAGTAAGCCAAGTGCAAACAATATACAAGAGATCCCACCTGTATGAACTGGAAGTATATTACTGCTGCAAAACTAAGTACAGGTTGGAGTTAAACAACAATAAGGAAACAAAGAATCATCTCAGTAAGTCTTCATAGACTGTTAGCTTCATGAAACTCATAAGCAACTGTATCTGACTTGCTCCTTACTGTATCCTTAGCACCTGATGCGTAACTGATGTTCAACTAGAAATTCCGGTAGAATGCATGACCATGTTCAATAGTTTTCATGCAAAAACATACTAAACTTCAGATTTGATTGGAAAGGGCTTCTCCTATGGTCCTTTCCTGACCTCAAGGATATCTGTGATATGTTCTCATAACACCTAGTACTTTCCTTTCACATGACTGTAAATGATTAGTATCTATTTAATTGTCCATTTAATGTGTTTCCACTGTTTGCCTGTAACTCCTTCATAGCATCCCCAGCTCCTAGCACTCCTAGACTGGTAAAAGATGAATGTGAAGTAAATGTTTGTTGTTTAAACAAATGACTGAATATTTGTTTGTGTACTTGTGGATTTGTTTGTTTACCATCTAGTTTTAGGCTATGGGGATTCAAAGAAAAGAAACAGAGCCCTGTTCTCAAAGGGCTCATCAACAAACCAGAAAACCAACTTAGTGCTATAGTTTCTATGGAATGCAACACAGAGGGGGAATAATAAAGAGAAGAGTCATTTTAAGTCAGGTGGGTCGGGAAAAGCCTCACAGAAGATGACCGAGGAGTCTTAAGAAATGAAAACAATATTCAAGCCTTTATTACTGTACAAAACTGACTTGCGAACTCACAATCTAAGTCTACGGGAGGTTCAATGTGAGGCTGTGAAAGTCATTAAAGATTGGGCCATTCTGCTCTATGAAAATGGTACCAGCATCTGGGCAAATGGATGAACATGAATTGAAGATGATTAGCCAACACAAGTCAAACTAAATTAAAATGCTGTCCTTAAAGCAACACACTTTGACCTTGGCTCACACATTTGTACTGCTGTAGGTTCATACCCATCCCACTGCAAACATCCAGGCAGACACAGTTGGTCACACACTCACACAGACACATGATTTCTAGTCCAAAGCAGCTGCTGCTGCTAGAGTTGCTCCCAGGGAGACATGACAAACCCCTAGCGAGTTGAATTGGTCAGTGTCCCCAGGCTCTCATCTAGAAGCGACAAATTGCTCTATGAAAATACCAAAACTTGGATGGAGTCATCCTCATAAAAGCCCTGAGGATGGTTCAGTATGTGATACATGTGTTCTTCTCTATCAGCTCCCTAAATAGAGGATCTGAACAAGAAATCATAGTGGAAAGCAAGACCATCTAACCTCTGTTTGGCTTTGTTCCATCAGCTACAACTCAATCAAGTTCACAACTTGAAAAGCATGCCTGCCCTATTAATGTGAATTATTGATCAACTTGCAAGAATTACAATTTCTCAATATGAGAATTCTATGATGTTAGAGATAGAAGGGAACTCAGACGTCGCCAACACCTTCCTTTGGCAAGAAACATAGTGATTTTGGCTCCTTGGAAGGTACTGGACACCAAGTATACAAGTCAGGCACCTAGCTGAGCACCTGGCTGTCCCTCTCCTGGCCGAGGGACACAGAGGCAAAGAGAGAGGTAGGAAGCCATGGTGAGGGTCCCCGGGAGTCACTGGCCCAGCTCACTCAGACTGGGGTTTAAATATGCAAATCAGCAAGTATAAAAAACAGTTACGTTTAACAGGAGCTATAAAACGGTGTTATTATCTTGTAATGGTTTTATTTTGAAGATTAAAAATTTGGCATAATGATGCAATACTTATGTAAATGACCTATATGATTGTGGAGAAGGCAAAAGGGATTTCATGTTGATCATCTTTTTCTTCGGTCAGTTACACTCCACCATCACCATTCATTCGGCACTCACATCTTTGAACATGAGGACCATCAAGACACCCAATACCATTATCTCTAAATTGTCTTATGCTTAAGATCTATGATTCTGTAAAAGTTTATTTCAAAGCACTTCCCTGTCTCCCAGGGGACAAATAGTCAAACCTGCAGTATGGACTTTTCAATACCAACTTGTTTCATTCCTTAGTGTTCTATTCCTGAATATTTAATGGAATGAGTTCCTCGTGACTTGTTTCACCTCAATTTTATATGGCAGGGGTTCCTAACTGAAGTTTGGTGTTGTTGGCTTTGGGGTCTTTGTTGTTGTTGTTGTTGCTGTTGTTTTAATATCAGCATCATACAGATTATCTAAGAGCCTTCAATTATCTTAAAGGATGATATATATATCAATTTTTAAAGTTAACTTTAATATCACACAATTAACTTTCAAGAATGTTGTCTAGATCTTTTAGGAGGAGTAAAAGATATTGCTAAGTCAATGACCTAATATAGGAAATATTCTATGGATTCTGTTTAGTGGTTTCAGTTCAAGTGGGCATACTTGCCTTTTAAATATAAGAGGAAACACTGCTCACTATTCTTAAAAGTTACAGCTCACCAATTTTTGGTGCCAAAAATGCTTTTGAAACCCATTCTATCTAACTTTTTTAACTGACTTAACTTGCTGAGAAAGAGAGTGTATCATATACATGCACCCCTTTCTCTTCACTTGGCTTTGCTTCCTTCCCTAAATTAAAAAGCAATGGAAGATATTTAAATTTTCACCCAGTTTTCTAGACCATAAATTTCATAAGAGCAAGGCTTATGCCTGCTTGGTTCACAACCTAATTCTCAGAACTTAGCACAAGGCCAGCAACAAAATAAGCACTGGAAAAAAAACAAAACAAAACCCTTGTTAAATGATGAAATGAGCCCCCTCATTTTACAGAGAGGAAATCCGAATCCTAGAGAACAGAGGTTAAGTGGCTTTGCCAAAAAAGTGCAGACGGCACATCAGAGCTCACCCCCTTGCCCTTTCTGCTGGGCAACCGTCTCCCCACTGGCACAAATATCAAGTCACAATACTTAGGACCATAACTAATTGTTTCTCTTTCGATTCTCCACTCTTTCCAGGAATGAATATGCATCCTCTTGAGCCCACAGTTTTGTTTTTTACCCCTTGCCTCTGCGAACAGTCCATCTAACTTTTCATACTGCATACTGACAGCCCCAAACCACCCTACATCATACACACAGCAACTTCAGACTCCATACATCGGCCCACGAACAAAACATTCCAATGAGCTCAGGACAGCACCACCTCCCAGCCAATAGTTCTGTTTTGGCTTCATTGCCACTTAGTGGAGTGATGTTTGTGAATACCGAATTACCTTTCTTCAGTGGATAAAAATAAGAAAAGACAAAAGGGTGATACTAGTAAGAGAAAGCATATGTCTTATAAACCCAAAACAACTGACGCAAGCCAAATCATTAGGAATGCTAAGGGCAGTCACTATTTAGTCTTATTCACGCACTTACTAGACCTAACCTGGTTTTACTGTGAAGGAAAACAGTAACATTAAAGAACACATATGAAATGTTACAAGTTGTGCTAGAAGTCAATATACAGTTTTAAACATCATAATATATGTTAGGTGCCTGGTCACAGCACCCCCTATAGCATGGTGATTCATCATTCACCTCATGGACTCCTTGCTTCACCTGTCTTCACAAATGTATTCTGTATGAATATATGGGACTATCTGTACTCAAGAATGAGAGCCACATATCTCTTTCGTTCCCATCAGCTAAATAAGTTTCCATCTGGATTTATCTCTCACAGTACACTGGTGGGGTAAGAAATTTTGGAAAAAGCTAATCATGAGAAAGAAAGGAGAAGAAGGGAATACAAAAAGTGAACTAATGACACTCCGTGGTGAAGTGATTTTAATTTCTAAAAGGAAATTATATGCCTTACAGTGGTACCGATTTCTATTAGGCAAAATCCAATTCAATCCAATTTTTCCCTTAAAAAGCGACCAACTCATATGGACTGCTAAGCAAAATGTATATTAAGTAGAACATTAGAGTCTATTTGTACACGTGTCCGTACCACTTACACTGACTTGTCACCTGAGGAGCTGAAACCTTTTGTTTTCACACATGTAACAAAAAAATTTCTTGTAACCAAAACACCAAAACGCGATTTCAACAAACTTCAACATGATGAAAATAAATAGTCTCAACGTCAATCACTTGACCACATTGAGCTTGAGAACTATGCTCATAAACGAATAGTATACGCTTTCCAAACCAAATCATCTTCCCTTGAAAACAACACACTTAAAATGCTCAGTGCATTCTCAACACATACATTCATGCAAACGACAGACTTACATAGAGTTTTCCTTTCAGGATTTCAAAAATCACTTACTATCCTGCAAAACGAAAATATGCAGTGTGCCACAATAATAATTTTTAAGTGTCTCTGCATTCATCTTTTTGTTTTAATCTTCTAAGAAGTGGGAGTTTCTAGGCAGTCATATTTGAATCAGGGTTTTTTGCACGAGCGAATTGTAAACCTCTACAATCAGACATCTAGCGTGGAAGTGCCAAGTGTAGTGTGCGTTGCCATAATGGTGATACCCCCAAGATCAGCCCAGTGCTTGTGGCTGTGGGAGGGTCCCCAGGCAGCTGGGTGACTGCTGCTTGATCATTATCCCTGCTAAAACTGAAGCTACTGAAGTTTTAAAAGAATTCGTATCTTACTGAATTTCTTTCATCTCTAATAATTACTAAACTGGCATAATTACTTCTACTAGAGGTGGAACGTGATGCATGCTAAAAGCCCAAGCTGCCTAAAATTAAAGTTTTAAAAAAAAAAAAAGGCCACGATTCTACTTAGTTTTCAAAGATTTATCTTGTGTCAGGCTTTTATGCCAAGAGTTGCATAATTATTTAAAGCATTTAAAAGCTTTCCTTACACTATTTGATTAATACTATAACAGAGCTATTTAAATTTACTAATGTTAACTTTAATGTTTAAGTTTTAATTGCAGTATAATAACATTGTTGCGGAACGTGTTTTAAATCAGACAAGGACACTTTCGCTGCAACAAACAACAACAACAACAACAACAACAACAAAAAGGGATGCTGTCCCAGATAGTGTACCTTGTAATCCCCAAGCAAAAAACAGGAACATATTTCAGATTTAATTGAAATGGGATTAGAAAGTTGCACACATCCCCTCCACACAACTAACTTTAACCTCTGACAGCACGACAGGGGTCAATGGAGAAAATAAAATTAAATACATCTGGGAAAATACTTAGCCAGAGGTTTGATTTGGAATACCAATGTTAGTATCAAAACTTCATTCAATTCAAAAGCATTCTTTAACGTATTACCTAATGACAACATTTACATTTTTAACAATCCATAAGGCGGTTACAATACGATGCAAGAGCTCCAAGCCTTAAAATTATTCTCTCTCTTAAAAATAACTAAAAACTCAACATGGTATCTATTAAATCTAGCCATAAAGAATGTATTCTATGGCAACAGAATTAATGACATTAAAACCAGCAATGTGAATTTTGTCAGACGAATTAATAAAGCACAGTAATAGGAAAAACAGACCTTTCATAAAAATTCTTAATTGATCTTGGTAGAATTGCTCTTTTCTACTATCAAAACCTCTTTCTCCTCATTGCATGGCTTTACATCAAAATGAAAACTCAAGCAAGTATACTTAATATTACATTTCAACTTATGTCAACAAGTATTTCACTGGAATTCGCCAGACTGGTCAATTCTCACAGACCTTCTTTAAAAAGAAAAGGAAGGGAGCGAAAATGTTCCTATATGATGAAAAGAAATCTCCTACAGATATGCTACCAGACTTGCGATGACCCAAAAAAAGCTAGTAAAAAGAAGTATAATTACTGGCAGCAAAAAGTTGAAAAATTCTGTCATCACTATTAGATGTCACCGCTGTCAATAACTACAATGGATTTTAAGGGATATGGGAATACTCTGGCAAAACAAAAAAGAAAGCATTATTAACAGCTTGCTTTAGAAAAAGCTGCTAATCTCAAATCCTGTTGTAATTTCATTTTTACATGTATGCTTTTATGTTCAATATCCTATTTTTTGCCCTTTTTTGGCTGGCTAAAGAAAAGCCAACAATCCACTCATGCATCAAACAGATGTTTTTGTTTTTAAGGCCAAGTGGAATCTTATGAATTTTTGTGCCCTCCCTCTAAGAAGATGCTGCCAGAACTGCTGAAATCGTGAAATCCGGCGTTTTGGAAAAGACTCACTGGACCGTCAGTTCTGGAACTTTGACTAGCACTCGTGGGATTCTTGCCAACTGTAATTGCTGTTTTTGTTTATGTCGGATTGTCTACTGATTGGACTGTAATCAATTTAATGACTTCAACATCGAGTCAGTATAATTTAGAGGTGGTGGAGGGAAGAAACAGTCACTGCTTGATAGATGAACAGAACAAGTGAACTGTCTGAAGGGGTATGGATGTCAAACACTGAGCTGCAGTGTTTCCAATAATCGGGCTTTTTAGCCTCCAAATCCAAAAGTAAAAGCATACATGGCTGTTTGTCGCACGGTTAGCAGAGCATTTTGCCCTCACGGTCACGAAAAATAATATACAGATAGAGATATATAGGTGCCTTCTTAATATTTTTTAACACCCACCTTAGGTTAACATCTAGTTCTTTAAAAAAAGGCATGCCTAACTTATCTAATAATAATTTTGAGGGAAAAGCCATAGCGCAAGTTTTAATTAAAAGCAAACTATTACACTGCCTTAATGCAAATGTCTTTTCACATAAAATTCAGGGCTTTTTTTCTTACTATGGCATCATTTCCAAAACCAAAACTGAATCTCTAGTGGTAAGGTTATTTTTTTTAAGAACTGAAACATATGTAGTAGAAGAGGACCACGCTTTTTTTGATATATATAAATTTTACCTGTCTACCTAATAAGAAAATCTATTTTGTCTTTGACAAAAGGGGGGAAATGTGTTTAAATAAGAGAGTTGAACATTTCTATTCAGTTTAGGGGCTAGTCCAAGTTCCCTGAGATGGTTGTTTTAACACCTACAATTTTGAGAGCCTTTCCACTAGAGAATACAGCCTAATAGATAGGTTTTCTGACTTTCAAAAGGTTATGGGACTTAAAATCCATTGACTTTTCATTCAAACTCGATAGTTTACATTTCTTCTTTAGATTGAGAGCTACATTTTTGCCACTTCATTATATTTCTAATAAATTACTTCTTTAAAAAAAAGCGTTATAAGTACAAAAGAAGGTAAATGGGAAAAAGGAAAAAGGTCAATCATTAAGTGTGATAACTTCAAAATGTGCCAAGTAACAAAGGGTTAGCTACTGTGACGGCCAAGTTAAACAAGGCACTTTGGGGGCTCTCTTTCTCCCTGGTTCCCACCATGTCTCTCTCGAGGCCCCTGGTACGGGTTTATGAACACCTGAGGGTCCAGATATCCTAATTGTGTCTTGTGTTTAACTTGGCCATTTAAATGTCTAAGTGCTCCCCTCTCTCCTTCCAGCTTTATAACTTGGCTCTTACTGAATATATCACACCTTCAGGCAGTGGACCACTTTTTCCTTCTTACAGTGCTTTTTGGAGTAAATTTCTCTCTCTCTCTCTCTCTCTCTCTCTCTCTCTCACTCACTCACACACACACACACACACACGCACACACACACACCCTCTGTTTTTATCAGGTAAAATGGCCGAGAAACTTCCATTAGAGAAGCACCACAAGAGATAGAATAAAGAGCCAGCAAGAAAAATAGAAATAGGTCACAATTGACCAATTTGAGGCAACTGATTTGCTGCCTCGAAAAACAAGCTGGCAGCAGAACTGCTTCCAGTCAGGTGATCGACTCAAAGACCAGGTCTACTCTTAGGAATTGAGATAAATACCCAAATAATATAAATGGGATAGAAAGGGTGGTTCCTTTCATTGTCTGACCACCCCTGCCTCGAACTACTGGCTGCAACTCTGTTTCATTAGACAGAAAGGATTATTCTGCAGATTTCGTAGCATAAGGACAGCATAAGTTTCACGACTTTATAGGCTGAGAGACTTTTGATGCCAGGGCTTTGAGAGGTAGAGGGGTAAAAGAGTTTCACATTCCAAAATATGTTTCACAGTGTTCTCAAATAGAAAAAAATGAATCTTTTTTGGTATTTAACAGTCTCGGTGCACGTGAGACCGAGCAGGGCTCCACTGCACCCAGAACCTGGCACCCACTCTCAGGTGGGTTATTAGGACAATTACATTGAAGTTTGATACAAACAAAAAAATCCTATGTAATCTTTAAGTAAATATAATTCTTCATTCAAAATACTAAGTTTATGACAATACACAAAATAAACTCAACTACTAATACAATTTCCTGGCAGACCTTATTTTAAAGCATTTGGTTGAAAACAAAAACTCTAAACTTAACTGTCATATTGTTTTAATGTTTTTACCTGCCTTATGTAAACTACTCCCCTGAGATAGAAGTTGCAAATTATGATATCAGAAGTGACAGCCATATCAGAAATATCTTTTAAACCTTGTTTGTTAAAGAAATAGTACGGATGTAGGAGACAAGTTGGAAACTGAATGCACAACTTCATGTTTTATTGAGAAGAGCACATTGCATTTTCATGGTTTCCAAAGCCGCCTTCAAGTTGGTATAAAGTAATCTGCAAGGTTTTGAAACACTGTCACTCATCTAGTAGAATGAAAATTTTTATTTTAGTTGCCACACTACTAATCAGTGCCTCATAAAAGAAGAAACTCAAATCAAGTCTGCCTTTCTATGCCTGCTGATAGCAAAGTGTTGCTTCTTGCTTATTATTATGGTGATGCCAGAATATTTGTCATGATAACACCTCCCTGGCTTCTCTATGATCCAAGGGTGACCTTCCAAACAATATAATGTACAGAATCCACATACTCAGATGACTCCTAAAACACATTTTTAAAAAAATGGAGACCCTTCCAGCAAGACATGGGTAAATGAAAATAGTGAAGAAAGGGCTAGATTATTTAACAAGAGCCACCTAGAATGCCATTCTACTTCTCCAAAACCGCTAATATCACAATTACTCATCTGACATAGCTCATTTAAATATGTATTTTCCCAGGTAAATGCACACCCTGAAGAAAAACAAGTCGGATGTTTAGTAAGGACTGTACTATTTTTATTCCTGTCTTCAGCTTCCCACCCCCAAAGCTCAGCCAGCCCACCTGAGGCCATTCCCTGCTCTGGGAGTCATCCAAGCAGCTGATTGAGGAGAACACCACTGTGTTCCGTGCCCACACAGAAAATGGAAGCTAAATCTTTGTTTTTAATGTAAATAGTTTATTTACAGCTTGGCAGTTGAAACAGATGCTGCGTCTTCATGGAGAAGATATTTGAATATTTCTTGCAATATGACAATATGGCAAAACAATAAAATGCCCTCTTTATTCCTTTTCAATTGCCTTCTTCTGCTTACTAACTTAAGAACAGCACAGGTCTTGGTCCCAGGTATTTTGCAATTCGGCATATCCAAGATGCCCTGCGAATACCGCCAACTGACGGCTTCACTTACAGCCCAGAAAATCCTACGTGCATGAGAATGAATCCTCTTTAGGAAACACGGGGGAACGCATGCACCCACAATCAACAGAACTTCAAGTGCGAATTAATTCCAAAGGCAGGTGAACTGCATGTTCAGATGCTGCGGAGAAGCAAAATTACCCACTGTGCAAACTTCAATAAACTTTTTAAAAATAAAAAGCTTCCCAAATTACTGAGGGTTCAGAAGCCTTTTTGCAGCCCTTCAAACCGGGCTGACACCAAGCGCTATCCTATCAAACTCGGAAAGTTCTTCTTGCCAAGCGACTAGGAAGAGGTTTGTCCCGGTACTTCGCTCAGCGTGACTTTTAAAGGAAGCAGAGTGTCACGACAAGTTCCCCGGACGCGAGCGTAGTCCACCGTTACCCTGACACCCGCGCACGCCCGTGGCGTTTATTTTTTCACTATCGGCGCCGGAATCTTTCAGGCCGTTGGTCTAGGTTTTCCCAGAAAATGTGTGGCCCACGTGAATGTAAATCCCCAC